>NC_056749.1:648025363-648207863 GCF_019279795.1 Protopterus annectens
GCCGTGGGAGAAACGCTCCAGACGCATCTCTTTATAACATGGAAGGAAATCGGAACACCCAGAGGAAGCCCACTCGAACACATGGAGGACATACAGACTCCACACAGAAAGCACCCCAGCTGAGAATCGAACTGGAGAACCTGTTGCTGTGAGGCAACAACACTGCCGCTGCACCACTGTGCCATAAAACAGTAGAACCATCAATCTGTGTTACGAAGTGGGAATGTTCGAGTTTTGATATGGTAAAGTTTTGAATATCAGTCACTTACTGTACAGAATATCTCCTCAGCTGCTCAGAAGTACAATCTGTTTGTTTATTTCAGAACTGGCTCAACTCAGGTTACAAATGTATTTGCATTACGGTTAACAAAATAATGTGACAAAGCACACAGACACACACACACACACACACACATTGTGTGCTCATTAACTGTCTATTCTTTATATATTAACAGCAGAAACACACAGGAGAAAGCGAAAAGAAAGAGAGAGGTTTATAAGCAAGGTCAGGAAGTGGCAAGTGAGGAGGTGAGTGAGGGCATGCTAGAATCAGTTTGAGAAGACAAGAACAGCAGGTAAGATAAGCCAGAGGATGGTAAGTAGTCACTGATAGTGGGTAAAGACTAGATTCCAGAAAGGTAGCTGTACTACTTGGGTAATAGCTAAATGTGGTAGCAAGTACACAGTGGCAACATGGTAGGCCCAGAGAGGGTATTAGGCCAAAGAAGAGGATGCTGTCTCTGGTCACATTGCACTCCACCTCTTTTTCTGCCCTCCACTCCCCTTTTAGTGGGGGGGTGCAGATCATATCCCACTAAGTGTAAAACTATACTGCTACTACTAAAAGTCAAGAAAAATACCCTGATTTATGATGGTCATGAATGAAAAGGGACTGATTTTCAACTCTAACTTTGTGTGATTGTGCAGTTAGCACATGTACAATTTCAGTACATAATCAAACAGTCACAATTTTAGTATGAATAAAACATAGGAAAATTCTATGGTGAGACAGCTGGTCTTAGAGATGGCATATGGCCACAGTCTTTTGCCTTATATGAATTCTACTAACTGTGACAGATGAAAACTGTTCTTACAGGAGACCTTTTTTTTTCTTTTGGCTAGTAATAGTACAATCAACATACAAAGTTAACTCTTTACTGAACTTGACCTACTGGTGGAAACGCAGTTTGATTTACTTACAGATTACTGCAGTAAAATATCATTAGTCATCCAATTTTGATGCAGTCAAGTGGCTTATGTACCATGATTTTTTATGAGAAAAAAGAACAGTTATTGATAGGCTTTGATATGCTGAAGGAGTGTTGTCTTAATAATAAACTGGTTATCAGTGTGAAAACAAAAATAATGATTGTGCTAGTCACTAAGCCAGATGACACAAGGAAGGACATGTTCACAGAATTACTGATCCAAGGAGATTTTGGATGCATTGAATTAGTAACTATGATGGGTTAATTACTAATCACAAAGTAAGCTTTCAAGAGCACAGCAACAGTTTGCTAAATGAGATGATCAGAAACTGAGTCTTGTAGCACATCAGAAAGCAGTTAACATAATGAGCAAGAAAATCACAGACGACACCCCTCCCCCTTTTGGATCTGCAGTTTTCACTGCTCCCCAACTCATATTTACTTGAATAAAAAATCACGTGACACAGCAGGTGAATTTCCCACAAAATACATATACCACTGAGGCAACAGTGAAGGTTCTGTGCCTGATCCTCTGAGCTTTAACCCTTACAGTGCATTGTTATCATTCACAAAGTAACAGGTAAAACCTCACCTAAGAACAGTGCACCTTACCTGTATAAAGGTTTAACAAAATCTGAGGATATCTATTTCTGTTGATGAAAGAGCACCATCAAGGCATTCTACCTTGGTATACTATACTGCCAGCAACATATATAAAGGTTGACTTTCTGATTTATTGGAAGTTTAGCAACACATTATGAATACATGAAGTATTTTGACCTGTATGCATTGCTGTAGAAACATGCCATACTATAGTGAGACTGGAATCCTAAACACAGCAGAAGAAAACCAGCTAGACTATTAAATTTACTACTCTATTCTGTGTTAATGTTGACTTAATATTGTACTGTTCTGTATAATGGAAAATTTACACCAGGACTGCACCCTGTACTACTAATGACCAGATGTAGCTAAATTCATTATCCCACGCATGTGTCCCTCAAATTATTTGTGGTATGATCCCAGTTATTCTCATTAGGGGTAATATATAATTATTGACAAATGGATGAATAAGACCAGTCTGTAACCAAATGGGATAGGTTAATTTGAGTACAAAAAGGTTAACTGGTTAGGCTCAAAATGACCCTGAAGAGAAGTTAGCTCAGTACTTACCTATGAATTTCTAACTTTTGTTAATTCAGTACAAGGTATATGGTGTACAAGCAATTGCTATGTATTTATTTTATTCTTTATTTCTTTCTCTGTCTGTACTGTATCCCCCTTAGGAATTTCCTCTTTGTGTCCTTGCTATAAATTTACCTGACCCAATGAGGCAAACCAAAACATAAGCCATAATAATTTCTGCTAAGGTATGGTACATTCCTCAAGTCCAGATGGGTGCCACAGAGTCCATTGGTAAGATTAATACTAGGAACTCCCATCAGCCTGATCTAAAGAATAGTTTCCATGAATTTCCTTCAGATGACCATAGCCTACCAGACCTGTTGAAGCTTGGCCAACTGATGTACTTTGCATCTCCAACTCCATGCCACAGTATGATGTCACTGCATCATTTTCCTGTGAAAGATACAAAGTTAGTGTATGGTTTAGCTAATGGCTGTCCAAGCATCAAATACAAATTGTTAAATTTTCAGGGTGGCAGATCCTCTAATGATTATGACTTATCTCCTTGAAGTCTTTTACACTCCTCCTGTACTTTTTAGCTGGTGAGTCTTCCATTTGCCTCCATCTATCTTTCCCCCTTCTCCATACCAGGACCTGGCTTTTCTGTTTCTTCTTAAATACATACAAGGTGAAGACTATACTCAGTTGTTTAGCTTGATCTCCAGCCTTATTTCTTACCTGTGCCCCAATTCTAATTCAATTATCCTGTATTTCAGTCAGAGCTAAAACACTAACAATCTGTATAATTCATTCAGGATAGTCTAATCAAATGATGTTTTATCATGGCCATTTCATCAAACTCAGTGCTGCCAGATATCAGTCTGAATAAAAGGTCAGATGACCAAAGGTTTTTCTGCTATATTTGCATTAACTGGTGACAATCGGTTTAATGATGAAGTCTGGGTTATGATTATATTTTAGGCTGCAGCCGTTTAAGGTTAAGGTGTATTAAGTGATTGTGTGTAGGAGGACATAGAGGGGAGATTTGTGCTTTATTTGTGCCTCAGCAAAATTATGCCTTTGATAATTTTGTATCATCTTTAAACTTTAAAAAAAGGTTTTGTTTTTACTGCTTTGATGTATGTGTATTCAGTGATTATGTTTTTCATGGTGCACTTTCCCCCCAGTTCTTAACCAGCTGAAGTTAGTAGGCTAAATTATTTATTTTCAGGACAACCTAAGAACACTGTCTGGTTAAGTGATTTGCTCAGTTGCACAGTAGACAAAGAGAATGAGGGACTCTAACCAAGAAATGTAAGATGAAGTTCATTAGCAGTTTTTATAATCTTAATCTTCTACACTAAACTGGCAGACCTGTTACAGAAAATGAGTTGACATACCATTTGCCCATATCTAACTTCAGTTGCTACCTAGTTCCTTCCATGTTTACTGCCACAATTCTGAGTAACTGTGAAGTATGATCATCATTGCCATCTGGTTCCATTAGCTATGGCTGGCTGAATCACAGGTTGCTGGATCAAATTTGAGTTGGAACTAATCATTCAAATGGAACTTTACTGACTTTCTTCTGTGATGGCCGCCAGCCCCACCCATGTCCTCCATATAAGGAGAGAGCCTTGTGTCCCTCTCCAAAATAACCTGTTCTGATGTTGCCAAATCTTTAAGTAAGATATATTCTTCAAATTTGTAACTTCATCAGGGTTACCTTAGTTTTTTTGCAGTGGTCCTCTTCTTCTTTTCAGGTTTAGCTTACAGTAAGGCTTCCATTATTTTTGACCCCTTCCATACTGCAGAGGAAACGATCTTCCCATGCATTCTTCAGCAGTTAAGGTGTTTTCTGATTGCCCATTTTAACCCTGTTCCTGAACCCCTCATGTTCTGTGCCTATATTTGTCAGTCTGTATGCTACTGAAAGTTTTGTTTACAAATAGATGCATATTTAGGTTATACATTGTCGTCAGTTATGTATGGTGATCCACAGTTTTGCACACCTGTAGCAACCCGTGTCATTTACATGTAAAGAGGTATTCCATTGCCTGCAACATGGAGATTTTGCAGTGGACTACACTATAGCCATACACTTTGGTAGTGCTTCACATTTATCTGTGTAGCCTGATTTGTGAAGGTACCTTAGTAACATCACCCTATGCTGTCACACACAGGTTGCCTTTAAAAACACCCAGACATATCTTACATGGCTGCTATGCAACAGCTATACAAGGAGGAGATCCTATCCTAAAGGCAACAGTTTTTCTGATGCTGCAGTCACACTTTTGCACCTCATTCACCAAAAATTACATATTTTCTGGTGTAATGAACCTTCCCGTTTGTAAAAATACTATAGTTTCTTGCAGGTTAATGACATTTACTTCCCTCATTAGAAATCATAATTCTTTGTCATACAAGCTTATTAATGTTATTTTAGCTTGATGAGCATTTCCATAAGGAGCTGTCAGCTTTATGCTTACCCATGAAAGTTTACCGAGTTAAAATCCAGAAAAAACATTAAGCTATCACAGAACACAGTACCTTATTCCATTAACTTTTGAGACAATTAAGTAATTAACTAATTGGACTGACTGCAACAAAATATCTCTCTAATCTTTGCTTTGGTCATACAACTCTGGTTTATTGTTAAACTTGGATTCACTGATCACTAAACTTATGTCTGAAAAGCAAGATTAGTATACATTGTTGCTTCATTTGCTAATGTTTGGGTTGTTTACTAACATCCCATCCTTTAATTAATTTTAATGGATTCTAACACCTGGACTAAAAGGTTATGACTTTCAGAATTTAATGAAGCATGTCTTCTGATTAACTTTTTCCAGTAGTGTAGTAGTTTTCCATTGTAAAAATAACCACCCTACATACACAGTGCTACATAAATTGATTCTTAGTTTTACACAACTCAGACAGTGAAATTGTGTTTGTAAAGGATGCAGTGATTTATCATATAACGTAACATGCAGTAAATATATTTACAAAACCGTAAATTTGTCTTCAACAGCTACAGGAGCATGATACTTACATTTTATTTTTGTTAACACCTTGTTTACTCATTATGCTGTCAGATTAATGATTCAGGGTTTGCCAAAAAACTTCTTTGTGAACTGAAAAATTGCACGTTTGCTAATCACACTTCTGATGACACTTAAATCAACATAAGACTGTTGTAAACAGAGCATCTGTTTCTGCTCTGCTTAGTAAAAATGCATTATCACATATGATTGGTGCATCTGTCTCTGTTAACTCATTATTTTTCTACATTCATTGGCTTAGGTTCAGAAACGGTTGATTCTGTTGTCTTCCAGTGTCTCTCCGTTCTTGCTCATCTATTTTTGAAAAATTGCATTACTTTTAGCCTGTCAAATGGAGTAACCTCACCACATTCTGAATTAGTAATTATACGTCTGTAGAAAGAATTACTCATTTGTGCTCTCATGTTTCTCAATCTCATCACTGTAATCTGAAATATTATTTCCTTTGGATCTAGTCAAACCTTTGCTGATCACATGACTACATATGTAATAAAAATATAATTTTTTATGGTGCTCTGTCATTTTGTCCTTCTCCAGAAAGTCTTGTTATGAATGGAACTATTGTTTTGCAGATCTAGCAGGACTTTCCTGTATGATCAGCCCACTTATTATTTTAAATGAGATGATAGGTAGTTTAATATTGCAACAAGTCACATGGTCCCCATCCTAACTGCTTCCACAATGGGAACCATTGAGTGGTGCAGTTTATCCCATGTGGCCTTAGCTGTTTGAACAATGGCATGAAAAAATGATCATGTGCATGGCATTGCACTTATTAATTGATTTTAGTCTTCTGTAAACAGGTTGTAGCAATAGGTGGTGCAGGGCTTTGCCAGGTGCCATTTCCCCTTGTAGAGTTTAGCAGACCACTACTCATTTTTAATGAAATGATTATTGGGGTATTTAAAGGAGAGCACTAGAATATCAAGGAAATATTATTTATTTGGAATCGTAATCATGGACAGACTGTAAGACAGCAAGTAAAACCAATTACAGAACTCAAATATTTTTAATACTTTTAATTATTAAATAATTTGTTTAAGCAAGTTAAAACAGTAGTCAAATAGGTTCATAGTTAAAAAATTATATATGTGGGATGGCTGGGATCATTAGACAATCAGAAGGGACATATTAAAGGTGAGGAAGTTCGGGGAATGCTTTTTACTTCATTGTTGAAACAGGAGTGAACCATGAGGTAGCATGAACTCTACCAGTACGGAGTGTGTGCGGCATGCAGATATGCCCCAGTGGAGTATGGTCAGTTCAGTTAGCACATGTTCTGCAGACAGCTATGCCCCAGTGCAGCATGGTCAGTTCAGGTAGTGTGGGTGCGTCATGCAGCTATGCACAAGTGCAGAATGGTCAGTAAAGATAGTGTATGTGCTGCACGCAGCTATGCCCCAGTGCAGCACAGCCAGTTCAGATTGTGTGTGTGTGTATGTGTGTGTGTGTGTGTGTGTGTGTGTGTGTGTGTGTGTGTGTGTGTGTGTGTGTGTGTGCAGCATACAGCTATGCCACATTGCTGCATGGTCACTTCAGGTTGTGCATGTGCTGCATGCAGCTATTCCCTTGTGCAGCATAGTGAGTTCAGGTAGTCTGTGTGCTGCATACAGCTATGCCTCAGTGCAACATTGTCAGTTCAGATAATGCATATACTGAATGCAGCTATGCAACAGTGCAACATTGTCAGTTCAATATGGAATGGAGTTATAATGCAAGTATCCCCTATGTGATATCCACAGCTATATATGGCTGTTCAGAAAGTGCACATAATTGTCTATTATGTCAATATTTTTTGTTCTTTTGGTATGTTTTTTGTTACTAATCCACAAAGATCCAACTGGAACAAATAACGAGTTGAACCTCAAATCACTGAAACAATTTTTGATTTTCTTCTTGATGGCAAGTTCCCCTTTACCATCTGTGTGTGGGACTTTACCCCCACACACCCCTACTTCTGTATATTAACTCAGGGTCCTACAACCACAGAGAAAAATGAAGATCCCCCTTTTATATAAATTACTGCCCATGTGAACATAGAAACCATACCAGCAAGTAATTTCATATGAAAGATACTATTTAGAAATTCAAAATCAGGAAGTTGAACTCAACCAATCGGTATGTCAGTGAGCAGTGGCAAATCCCCTGTCAGTATTAAGTGATAACATTTCTAAATGAGTTTGCTTACCCAGGTTAGTTTGTGAAGTACAGACCTGCCATTATTGACCAACACCTAAATCATTAGTGTTATCTGTCTGCAAACAACCATGAAGAGAACTACTGCAATTAATTTCCAGTGTGAGAGTCTCATTCATAACAAGCACCTGCCATTTACACAGTTTATTATTGGGAAATATGCAAATGCATTGGCTTTTCTTTGTGCCACAAACCCTTTGACATATATACTGTGACATCAGCATTGCAAGAAAATATAGTTTCAGCAAAGTGAAAACATTCTTGTTTGGTAAGATGTTACAGGACTGGCGTTTTTTTCTTAAGTATAGAAAATAGATTAAATGAAGGTAACATTCAGAGATGTTGTTATAGACTTTGCCTGAATTAACATTTGATATTTTAAATATCGCTTTGGGACAGCTGCACCGTAAGGCTGTTATTCCCATAGGGTGCTGTTCACAGATTTAACTAAAGATTACTCGACAGTCTTCCCTCTGTTCTCTTTAGACACTTTAATAGCAGTATCCTTCTCCCAGAATAAGAGAAGTGTTGTTTTTTATAACATGCCAGATAAGGCATTATCAAAGTGCTTGTTAACCATGGATGCTATATTTAACACCCCTTTGTACTTGCCAAATGTCAAGACTCTTGCAATTGCAAAAAGAATGCAACATGTAGAAGTAATAGATCATCATAATTAAATCAGTGTTGACGTGGCTTGAAATTTGTTTCTAAAAACTGAATGTTTCAGTTCTGAATGAAGTTGCTTTGGAAAAGGACACTTTGAAAATGCATATTTGCTTTACATGAAGATAAATTCCTATTATATACTCAAAAGTGAAAACTGTTTGTATTTTTAAGCCTGTGCAAGTAAAGTGTAATAGAAGTTATAAAGGCTGGAAGGTGATACTCTGTGGATTTTGCTATATCTAGTTCTAATAACTCTGAATCAGCAATGACTTCATGAACCAGAGGGCCACAGAGGGACTCATTTGAATGGTCTGTATCTCCTGCCATGGCCAGATGAAGGGAGTGACCTAACTGATTTGGATATTTATCCAGTACAAGCTGAAGGTCTGCATCTGAATGCAAATGGCAACACGTACACAGTATCACAGCATTTTGCACCCACCTTCTGTGCAATGAGTGAAGAAGGTAATGCGGTAAACCGACAACAAACCAGGAAAGAAGGCAATGGGGCAGCCAAAAGCACGAAAACAACTGACGGGTTCAAGAAAGTTTAATGAGTTAAAGCGCTTTTCGTTTGCTTCCTTGAGCAAACTTCTTCAGAACATCAATTTGAAAATTCAAAATTCTTGACACATTTAAATAATTACTATGATTAAAACAATTACGGCAAAACCAATCATCGCTCACATCGTGTGTACCTTAATCTGTAATGTTCCTCTTAAAGGAATCCCACTAAATAACATAAAAATACGAATGTGCAGACATACAACTATGAAACATATAAATATGTAACATATATTGCTAAAAACATTCATATTGACTATTTACCTCATATTTCTACAGAGTGTTGAGGTCATTCAACAACCATGTGTTATTAAAAATACTCACAACACTAAAATGCTAATACGCTAATAAAAAGCCATTATATATGTTGTGCTGTGATACAACATATTAAATACCTAGACTTCACACTAAATAAAGTCAAGTAAGTAAAAAATCACACTAACCAAAAATTGTCATAAATAGTCACTACTTAACGAAAAAAATAATTACTGTATAATTCAACTGGGTTTTGTTTTTATTTCCCACCAATTAAGTGTTCCAAAGGTAGAATAAAAACATAATAAACACATTATAAACATAATAAACAACCTGTCAGCGTCTAAGGCTCCTACGTTTCAGGATACTACTAATAGAACATGTTTCATTTAATCCATGGAAATTGTAGGCATTTAATCTAATTTGCCAAAAAAAGTTCCAACTCTTCCAGGCGTAGGGGTGCTGGTCCACCCCTTACATCTGGATTAATCTGGTCTATTATTGCAAATTTAAATTTGTGGTCTGCATTAGACTGAACATGTTTCGCCAAAGCATTATCTTGTTTGTTCCTGCTAATAGCATATTGATGCTCATACATCCTCTCACGGAGCTTGCTCTCCGTTTTGCCAACATAAAAAGCAGGACAGTTTTGGCATAATGCTATATAGACCACCATTTTTGTGTTACAGTTAAATCTTGACTTCAGTCTAATACAAATACCATTCACTGTCATCAAATATATATTATCAACAAATTTGCAATAATTACAGTTCTGGCATTTAAACATTCCCGTGTTTCTTAACTGGGGCCTACACTGTTTCTCTAATGAATCCTTAAGGTTCCGACCCCTTCTGAATATTATTTTTGGCGAGTCCCCCATTTTTGCATAAATTAAGGGGTTGGTTCTAAATAGACCCCAGTTTTTCTTAATAATGTCCAAAAATATATAACTATATACATTGAATGTGGTGATCAGACTCATTTCACTCTGGATGTCTGTAATATACCTACATGTCATATTCTCATTGACGTCCATAACGTAGTTTGGTAATTCGGTATCATTATTGCTAAATTTAACCCTTAATAGAGGTTTATATGTCCCGTTAGTTCTTTTGTACTGGACCTCTGTTATTAATTCATCCAGTAACTTTAGCTGGTACCCCTATGAAGAAACATGGACTTCAGCAATTGACATTCTTCCATAAAATCCTGATCTATACTAACTATTCGTGCTGCTCTCACTAGTTGTCCTTTTACTACGAAACGCTTCTGGTAGTGTGGGTGACAACTGGAAAAATGTAAAAAAGAGTTTGAGAAAGTGCTCTTCCTATAAATGTTGGCAACATAACCTCCTTGTTCGAAGTTCTTGGATAACCGTATGTCCAAATATGCTATAACGTCTTTATTAAAGTTAGCCTTTAAATTCTAAAAAATTGAGTTGATTCATTAAAGGTTTGGACTATAAACCTACTTGTTTCAGCATCACCTTTAAATATGATGAATATATCGGCCAAGTACCTTGTATAGTAAATGATCAAGTCATTAATCCTTGTGTTGTTAAAGACATATTCTGATTCCCAATGTGCCATGACAGAGTTGGCTATACTGGCTCCAAAAGGGGAACCCATAGCTACTCTGATTTTTTGGAGGTAAATTTCATCTCCAAACATAAAGAAATTATTATACAATACAACTTCTAATAGTTCCACAACCAGTGTCACCTCACTAGCAGAAGTGCCGTGCTTAGTGAGCAGCAAGTTTACCCATTCTATAGCTATGTCCTGGGGAATGCTTGTGTACAAGTCCCTCACGTCAACTGTGAGGAAGTTGCAGTCCATGCTGAACTCCAAATTATCCAAACTTATAAGAAACGACCAAGAGTCCTTGCATATTTGCTGTTCTTTACTTAAATATTTTTGTAATATTGCATCCACAACTTTAGCGCAAGGATATGTAGGTGAGCCTCTACCATCCACCAGTGGACGCAATGGTGGGTTCACCATATCCTTGTGGATTTTAGGTATTCCAAAAATGCAAGGATATCTGGGGTAAGTGGTAGACATGTAGTTGTAAATATTCTGCTCAATTCTCCCTTCTATAAACAGATCTTCTATGCTATTTCTTATAAAATTGTATGCTTTATTTATTTCAGATCTAGAACTGATAGCATATGCTGGATTATCTAATAATAAGTTCATCCTTTCTACATAATCTGACCTATCAAAGATTACCAAACCGCCACCTTTATCTGGCTTACAGATACAGATGTCTTGAGAGTTCAAAAATTCAAGGCATTCTTGCTCAAAAAGGTTGATGCTTTGCTTACTTGTGGCCTTAGGTCTCCTATTAAAACTCTGTCTGATATCTAATTCGCAGAGGTGTTCAAAAACCAATAGTAAAGGATGTAAGGGAGGATTGAATGTACTAGGAATATAAAACTGGCTCACATTGGGGTCCTTAACTACACCACCCATCATCAAATTGAAATTGAGATTCCTATTAAAAACTTTAAGGTCAATAATAGTTTTAACTACATTAGGCTTTTGCTCAGGAACATACATGTAACTCTTTGATAAAAAATCTACGATATCCAAAGGTATCACTACAGATGAAAAATTAAAGACTTTAAAGTCTCCAGACTGATTAGTAATGACCATAGGTTTAAATGCCAAACTTTCATTAATATCGTCATGACCAGTCAAAACTGTACTTTCTCCTATTAGGTCATTTTCTCCTGTGTCATCTGATGGTAATGTGACAGATGATGATGCTAAACAAGTAGTTCCTAAGGCCGGACTAAAGTCCACGTGGTCTGTTAAGTTTTTCGTTTGTTCTGATGTCCTTCAAGGATGCATCTGCAGTCTTTACAAATGGGTTGTCCTGTCGTCAGGCAGCCCTTCGGTCGGCCGGATTCGAAAGTCTGGGTCTGGCTTCGGCTGGTGTCGCACTTCACCCGACGTCATTGCGGCAGTTTTTCAGGTATAAAGGCATCAGCCGACGCCATTTTCCTCTGTCTTTCTTGCCGCGTGGCGCCCGAAGCAAAAGCTGTTCGCAAGTGCCGGTCGGTCAGATCCAGAGATTACTACTACCGAATACTACTTCGAAGACTTCTATAAAGCTAAGTACCCCGTTGGGGACTCTTTCTTGCCTCAGAGCCGATGTCAGAGAAAGTTAATAACTGTTTATCTTGTGGGAAACAAATACCTCATAAAGATTTCCACTCCTATTGCATACATTGTTTAGGCCCAGACCACGACGTAGCATCTTGTCTAGCCTGTGCTTCTTTTAACCGGCGGATGCTCAGACATCGATCGGACTTTGCTGAACAGATTTTCGGCTCCGATTTTGCCTACATTATGCCGTCGGATCCTCCGACTACGCAAATAACCAAGAAACGCAGAGAAAAGGACCGACACTCGCGGTCCGCGGTTTCGGCCGAAACCGCGGTTAAGCAAACCACGAGTGTCTCGGTTTCGGCCGAAGCCGAGCAAGTGGTTCTTTCTTCAGCCGATAACTTGCCTTCTACCGAGGCCTCTTCTAACCTGGTAGAAACGGCTTCTGAAATCCAACCTTCTGTTGCGGTTTCACAGGATTTATCAGACACCATCCCCCTGGATATTTCTACCCCTGCACGTGGAGCTGCTAGGCCTCCTCCAGCTATGTCTAGTAAGGCCTTTGCCAGGGCTAAAGCAGCCAAAACATCAAAACCTGTGCCTGCCAAGCCCCCCTCTCACAGGCCCAGCACCAGTTCCCATATGCTTTCTTTGGCTGAGGATCTCATCTCTTTAATTCGTGGAGCCCAGCCTCATCCAGATAGGGTCTCTCTCCCCCCTCCAGAAAAGAGGCCTAGAGCAGAGCCCCCTGAGCCAGTATCCGCAGATGATTCCTCTGATGACTCAGAACATACAGACCCTCCTGAGGCTTCTTATTCTCCTTACGAAGACTCTGATGCTGAGGAGTCCATCCCTTCAGCCTCTCCTCCTGAGGAATTTTCCTTTGGGGAAACTTTGCATGCTATGAGGGAACAATTTCAGTGGCAGGGCCAAGATTTCTCAGACTCTAGAAAAAGGCTTAGGGCCTTTCTACATTTGCCACAGCATAGGCCTTTAGCTATACCTCCAGTTCTTCCTGTTGTTGATGATGCATTTAATGATGCTTGCACTGCTCCTGATACTTAACCTCCGGCTCCTGCTAAGCCCGATAGGTACTACAGGGTCCCGGACATTCATCACCACTTATATAAGGCTCCTTTTGCAGATCCAGAGACTATCTCCCAGGGTCCAAAAGCTGTAGCAGCTACTTCCTCTAAAAACCCCCTCCCCTCTGAAAGGGAATCCAGGTCCTTAGAGAGATGGGGTAAAAAAGTTTACACCTCTGCTACTTTGTCAGCTAGAGCTTTGAACTGCCAATTTCATATGATTCAATATCAAGAGTTTATGCTTGTCCAGTTGACTAAAAAGCTGTCCTCTGTAGAATCTTTAGATAAAAAGTATGTTCAAGAAATGGTACATAACATACAGTAGGTTAGTAACCATTCTTTAAAATGTGGCTATGATGCACTGGAGGCTTCCTTTAGATCAGCCATGACTGGCACAGTTATCAGGAGGCATGCATGGTTGAAAGAACAGGCATTACCAGACCATGTCAAATCTAAGCTTTTGGATGCACCTATGGACAAGGTCAATTTATTTGGTTCTCCTGCACAGCAGGTACTAAAAAAGATGGAAGAGAAAGCAAAATCTGTGCAAACAGTGAAAGACTTCTTGCAAGTTCAACCTCCAAGGTTTAGCCGGAACTGGCCCTCCAAGAATTGGTCCTTTCCAGACTCCTCTAAGGCACAAAGAGGCAGGAATAGGCGCTCTAGAGGCAGGAACCAATCCAGGGGTGCCTACAGAGGTCGGCAGTGGCAGGGTAACAACCAACGAGGCACGGATACAGCCACCACCACTACAACAACTCAATCACAGTGACTTGGCGGTGGCACCACCTACCAGGGAACAACTAGAAGCACCTTTAGGCGGAAAGCTAACCTTATTTTCAAAAAACTGGCACTGCATTACAAGAGAAAAATGGATTTTGCAAACTATAGACCAAGGTTACAGATTCCACTTCCATACCCTACCAGGAAAGAGAGGAATGCCGAATCTACCACCTACTCAAAGGACAGAAGCTCTAAAACAAATATCTCAATTATTAGAAATGAGAGCTGTGGAGAAGGTACCATCTATGGAGCAAGGACAAGGATTTTACTCCAGACTCTTCCTGGTACCAAGAAAAGAAAACAAATGGAGGCCTATTCTAGATCTGTCCGCTTTAAACACATTCCTCATTGTTCCAAAATTCAAAATGCTGACCCTACAGCAGCTTCTTCCCATGCTGGGCAAGGAGTCTTGGCTGGTAACTCTAGATCTCAAGGAGGCATACCTGCACGTCCCCATAAGACCTATTTGCAGAAGATACCTCCGATTTCTTGCAGGATCAGAGCATTATCAATTCTCAGCATTGCCCTTTGGCTTATCTACTGCGCCCAGAGTGTTCACGAAATGCCTGGCATCAGTAATCGCTCATTGCAGACTTCAGGGGATTCAAATCTATCCCTACCTGGACGACTGCCTGATACAAGCGGACAACAAAAACAAACTATCAGAAGACTTACAAAGAGTCATCTACCTGCTGCAAGCCCTGGGATATACAGTTAATACAAAAAAGTCAAGGCTGATTCCATCCCAAAGAATAACCTTTCTGGGTGCAGAACTGGACACATCAAAACAAATGGCATTTCTAACCACAGAAAAGAAAGAGCAACTTCCTCTCTACTTCTTGGCATTAACAAAGCAGAACCATTTAACTGCAAGAAAAGTGCTACAAGCTCTAGGCTTCATGGCATCCTGCATAATACTGGTCCCTCATGCCAGGCTGCATATGAGAAAGCTGCAGTGGTACCTAAAGAATTTGTGGTCCCAGCACCAGCACAGCCTAGAAACCAAAATTCCAATGATCCCATGCCTGAAACAAGAGTTCCTATGGTGGGCTCAGGCCTGCCAATCAAACACAGGATTACCCTTCCGCAAAAGTCAACCAAGACAAACCATCACAACAGATGCCTCAGACCTCGGTTGGGGGGCACACATGATGGACAAGTGCATTCAAGGCTTATGGACTCAAGACCAGCTACATCTGCACATAAATCTAAAAGAAATGATGGCAGTGAAATTGGCAATCCAGGCATTCAGGCCATTTCTCCAAGAAGGCCAGTTGATGATAAGGACAGACAACACCACAGTTATGTGGTACATCAACAAACAGGGAGGCACACACTCATACCCTCTATGCCGGCTGGCACTGGATCTATGGGATGTGGCTCTGAGCTACAACATTCAGTTACAGGCAATTTATGTACCAGGGAAGGAAAACATTCTAGCAGACATATTAAGCAGAACTACAACAGATGCCCACGAATGGATGCTGCATCCGGACATCTTCAAAACCATCACAAGAGAATGGGGGTTACCACAAATAGACTTGTTTGCATCCCCATTCAATCATCAGTTGAAGAAATTCTGCACAAGGACTTACCACCCTCTTGCTTGGAAGGTGGACTCCCTATCTTTCAGTTGGAAAAGCCTGACAGCATACGCCTTCCCTCCACTTCCTTTGATGCACAAGGTGCTTCTGAAAATCAAAGAGGAACGTCCGAGGATCATTCTGATAGCACCAGACTGGCCAAGACAACATTGGTACCCACTGCTGAGGAGCATGTCCCGGGAACAAATATGGACACTGCCCCTGATCCCATTACTGCTAACACAGAACAACTACAACATCCTGCATCCAAACCTAAAAACTCTGCAGCTAACTGCCTGGAACATAACATAACAGCAATTAACCCAAATTTATCCCAAAGGGTTAAAGACATAATCCTGGAGGCTCGTAGACCTTCAACAAGAAAGAATTATGCAGCAAAATGGAAAAGATATCTCATCTGGAGTACTGCAAAAGGGCAAGAGGTGACACTGGTGAACATAGCCAACATCCTGGAGTATTTGGCGGAGCTCTTCCATTCAGGCCTGTCCTACTCTTCCATCAAGATACATGCATCAGCTGTTTCAGCAGAGTACAGCTCGGATCCTCCTGTCTTCTCGCATCCTCTGCTCAGACAGTTTCTGAGAGAAATTAAAAATGTGAAACCTCCCAGGAAACCTCCATCGCCAGCATGGGACTTGAACTTTGTGTTAGAAAAACTGACTCTTCCTCCTTTCGAAGCAGCAGCAACAGCAGAATTACAATACTTATCGTGGAAGACTGCTTTCCTGCTGGCAATAACTTCAGCAAGAAGGGTCTCTGAACTACAGGCATTAATGGCAGTGCAACCCTTCCTAATCTTCCATCAAGATAGAGTGTCCATGAGAACAAATCCTACATTTATGCCTAAGGTGGTATCCAGAGTGTCTTTAAATCAGGCTATCCACCTCCCTACATTCTTCCCCAACCCACAGAACAAGGGGGAAAGGCTCCTACATACCTTGGATGTACACAGACAATTACGCTACTACCTGGACAGGACAAAAAACAATAGAAAAACCGACCAGCTTCTGGTAGCATATGCAACAGGAAAGGAAGGAAATCCAATTTCTAAACAGACAATCTCCAAATGGATAGGAAATTGCATTAGATTTTGTTACTCCTACCATGGAAAGAAAACTCCAGAGAACATCAGGCCTCACTCCACAAGGGCTACAGCCACTACCACAGCTTTCTTACGAGGAGTGGCTACCAAGGACATTATAGAGGCTGCTACTTGGACCTCCGTGCATACATTTGCCAAGCATTATAACTTACCTCTATACTCTACATCCCGTGCTGGTTTTGCCACTGCTGTTTTGCAAGGGATCCTAACTACACCATAATCTCTTCTCTTTTCCTCCTCCCTAGTTTAGCTATGGTATTCTACCCATTTGTAAAGACTGCAGATGCATCCTTGAAGGACATAGTACAGTTTTGTACCTACCATAAATGTAGATGTCCGAGAGGAATGCATCTGCAGTCAGGATTACCCACCCTCCTTCCCTCTGAGGTACTCCTAGGGTATTTGCCAATCTTCAGCTAGCTTGGGGGGGATCTATTATGGTGTATTTGTTTGTATATATGTACATACATGCTTATTTTATGTGTTTGCTCTCCACTATTTGGAAACTTTGGCATTTATCCAAATTTAGCCATCCAAGAGGGCACCTGGCATCTGGGGCAAGAAACACTGAGGAAAATGGCGTCGGCTGATGCCTTTATACCCGAAAAACTGCCGCAATGACGTCGGGTGAAGTGCGACACCAGCCGAAGCCAGACCCAGACTTTGGAATCCGGCCGACCGAAGGGCTGCCTGATGACAGGACAACCCATTTGTAAAGACTGCAGATGCATTCCTCTCGGACATCTACATTTATGGTAGGTACAAAACTGTACTTTTCCTCTGTGGTTTCTTCCCCTGATAATTGCTCTGCTGTTTTGGTCTGGCCCCCTTGGAGTTGGTTGACCGAAGATTTGAATACTGGTTCTCATGGCCATTGTTATTCTGATTATGTTGGAGGTGGAATAACCTTTCACTCCTCCTTAGCTTCTGATGCTCGTTTTGATTACCAGAATCAATTATATTGGTGGCCGTAGGTAGTATATTATTATTTGTACATTGAAGTTGATTTTGATCTGCATTAGTAGTAGCAGGAATATTCTGTAAGTTAGTAGCTGGATAGTTGTTGTGCCAGACTTGGGCCGCTGAAGGGGTTGGATATGCAACCCCCTCTGTATAAGCTTTACTGTCACGGTCCAGCTTCTTCATTTTGTTGCTTTTCAATTTAGCCAAGTATTGATCGATGCTAGTAAACATACGAGTATATTCATATTTGTATCTATGAAAATCAACATCTAGTTTAATGTCTTTATCCAGTTCCACTACTCACTTATTGAGGTCTTCGACCCATAAAGTATAATGTTTAATCATAAGTTCTAACAATTGTAACCCCTGCCGGTCAAACAACTCTATTAGTTCTTTATGAAATGTAGAATTTGCCACCAGACCTGTGGGGAACTGATAGTGCCTTAAGCCTTTTGGCACTAGTTTACGTGCAAGGCATTCACGAAAATATGCTATTTCTAATTGTAATTTTTTCATTTTAACCAAGTGGCTATCCAAAAGTTTAAGCTTGGCCACTATGTCTGTAAATAAAGTGTTATTACCTTTGTCTTGTAGTATAGTATCCGAGATCGTATGTGTGGTTTTAGAGAAAGAAAAATCCCCAGAAAACCACTTATTGAGCTCCGGTAACCCCAATGTAGCAGACTCAGCCACTTCCAACATATTAGTAGCAGTACATGGCTGTATCAATGGTAAATTGCACCTAGTATTGGCGTTGCGAGTCTCCGGTGTATCAAATACACCCATATTGTCCGACAGGCAAGGAAAACCCTGAAGATTCTCTTGAAGTTGCGACCATTGACCTAGTGTGACTGGGGCGATACTGGTCAAAGTTCCCGGTTGTTTCCCCTGTTGAACCAAAGCAGGACTAGACATTGTTTCCAGCCTCAGAGCTTGCAAAGCAACAGAGGTTTCCAAAGAGTCCTCGACCTCCTGGATATCGGCAGTCCTTACAGCCACAGAAGGTACTGTAGATGTAGAACGCTGAATGACCGTTAACGCTAGACACGGCTCCCTGTGCTGGGTGTCTAACCGGTCTAGACGGTGGAAAATCGACTCCATCTTTAACAGTAAGGAATCCAGAATGCTGTCATGGCCCGGTGTATCACTGTTAGCTGGTGTGTCATTAGACACACTATCGCAGCTCCTTAATAAAGCAGGTATTTTTCGTCAATATTTTTTTGGCAAATTAGACTAAATGCCTACAATTTCCCTGGATTAAATGAAACATGTTCTATTAGTAGTATCCTGAAACTTAGGAGCCTTAGACGCTGATGGGTTGTTTATTATGTTTATAATGTGTTTATTATGTTTTTATTCTACCTTTGGAATACTTAATTGGTGAAAAATAAGAACAAAACCCAGTTGAATTATACTGTAATTCTTTTTTTCGTTAAGTAGTGACTATTTATGACAGTTTTTGGTTAGTGTGATTTTTTTTTACTTACTTGACTTTATTTAGTGTGAAGTCTAGGTATTTAATATGTTGTATCACAGCACAACATATATAATGGCTTTTTATTAGCGTATTAGCATTTTAGTGTTGTGAGTATTTTTAATAACACATGGTTGTTGAATGACCTCAACACTCTGTAGAAATATGAGGTAAATAGTCAATATGAATGTTTTTAGCAATACATGTTATATATTTATATGTTTCATAGTTGTATGTCTGTACATTCGTATTTTTATGTTATTTAGTGGGATTTCTTTAAGAGGAACATTGCAGATTAAGGTACACACGATGTGAGCGATGATTGGTTTTGCCGTAATTGTTTTAATCATAGTAATTATTTAAATGTGTCAAGAGTTTTGAATTTTCAAATTGATGTTCTGAAGAAGTTTGCTCAAGGAAGCAAACGAAAAGCGCTTTAATTCATGAAACTTTCTTGAACCCGTCAGTTGTTTTCGTGCTTTTGGCTGCCCCATTGCCTTCTTTCCTGGTTTAAAGTAATGGGATACCCAGATGTCCATAAACAGGCCATTATAATGATTGCTTGAATGGTAGAATCCACTTGGGCTATTAAGGGGAAGAGTAATGGGGTACTCACTATGCCTTCTTGGTCATGCAGAATTAGTGTTACCACCTTTTCAGATGTAAGAATTGGGACATTTTTATGGAAATGTGACATTTATCAGGTCAAAAACAAAACGTCCTGTTTGAAATTTCCAATATTGAACCAGTCGTTCCATTTAGTCCATAGGTGAAATATCAGAAACTGACTCGTATGACTCAATATCATTTAGTAATTATGAGGCAAATATATAAAGTTAAGCACTTTAATCCTGCACCTTCTTGTAAAATGGATGATATCAGAACTAGTTGGTAAATCATAGCACTGCTCTCTCTCTCTCTATATATATATATATATATGGTTCCCATTCAGAAGCCTGAAACATCATAAGCCTGAAAATCAAAATCCTGAAACCAAAAGCCTGAAAATTCAGAATCCTGAAAACTCAAAATCCTGAAAGCCCAAAATCCTGAAAGACCAAAATCCTGAAACTCAAAATCCTGAAAACACAAAATAGACATACTGATGTCATTGTGGCTTTGCTATTGTTAGCCCTGTGGTGTTAGGTCATGCGTTGGGGTCAGGTAAGTGTGCGGTTGGTTTTATTTTAGGGTTAGGGGCGGTTTAAGTGAGTTAGGGTTAGGGCGCAGGTTAGGCATGTATGCAATAGTGACAAATATTGGGGTTAGGGGCGGTTTAAGTGAGTTAGGTTTAGGGCGCGGGTCAGGTTTGTGTGCGATAGTGACGGACCTTAGGGTTAGGATCAGGGTCAGTTAGTAGATATTAGTGTCTTTATAGTGACATATTAGCATTATTTGTGTTTTCAGGATTTTGAGTTTCAGGATTTTGGTCTTTCAGGATTTTGGGCTTTCAGGATTTTGAGTTTTCAGGATTCTAAATTTTCAGGCTTTTGGTTTCAGGATTTTGATTTTCAGGCTTATGATGTTTCAGGCTTCTGAATGGGAACCACATATATATATATATATATATATATGTATATATCAAAGAGCTCATCATGTGATCAAATACCATTCATCTGCAATAATTTTTATAAAATATATTGTAAATTAGTGACATTACAAAAAGTCATTAAAATAAAATATTCACTTATAAATATACATGTAAAATAATGATATGTGAACTCATAGCTATAAAACCATAATATAAATATATTCATAAATGTTATATTCATTTCAAAGATGGTCAGTTATGATCTTAACCAATTATAATCAGTCAAGCGTGAACAAGTATAAAAAATATTGCCATAAAAGTAAATATATGACAATATATATCTATATAAAATATCTTCAAAGTTTAGCTGCACATAGTTTAAAAATACTGGTAGTAGGCAAATGATCATTTAGTCAAGGTAGGGACCGAGCATTGAATCTGAACTGCCAACAGAGTTCTTATGCCCAGTTTTATTCTCACAATTATCACCTCTTGGATGCTTCTCAGATTTCTCTAAAATTGTAAACTTAAATGTTTTATCATTATTACAATTAATATTATGTCTCTATAAAGCATTATTTTCACTCTTTTTGGTTATGTGGTAGTAATATTCATAAATTCCCTATATAGGATTCTCTGTTTTTCCTATGTAGTATGAACTACAGTCATCAAAAATAGCTATGGAGACTAAAACAAAGGTAGTACATTTACAGTAATGGTAACATTTTATTGGAACTGTTTCTAATAATTAAACTATGACCTTTCTTAATATATTTGCACTGGTTACAGTGATCATAATTTTTGTGCCTGTGGAAATACCTTGGTATAGGTCCCTGTACCTTTCATTAATATTTTATACTTTTTCAGGTTAATAACCTTTTTGTACATAAAATTGGGCATATTCTCCACAATGTTATAAATTTCCTCATCAGAACTAATTAATTAATTAATATCCCAGGGTCATAGTGCTGTTAAAATCGGTCTTAGTGTGTATACTGTGGGAACGTAATCTAGAAATACCTTGGCAATGAACTTATGAAGACTTTGGTTAGAGATAATAAGAGATAATTAGCAACTTTGAAACAAGAGATCCAGTCTGTTGACAGTGCTACTCATGGCGATTTCTTATTTGATAATTATGTTCACAATTATAATTTATTCAAAAGAAAGAACAACATGTTGTTGACATAAAAAAAGAAAGCAGAAAAAATTAAATAGAGGTGCTAAAGTTTGTGAATTGAACATGGTTTAGCCTTAGCACATCAAAACCAGAAGAAATGGAAAAATCAACATACAGTAGAAAATAATAAGGTATAAACAGAGACCATTAATAATGATACAACTCAGCATAATCTGGGATAGAACCACTGAAAAAATATGTATTTGAATGACCCTTTAGTATAGACACTTTGCAGGACTCGGATTTGCAAGTTGCTCTCAGTAGGGAATGAACTACATGAGTCCTGCCCCTGTTCAAAGGAGCAGACATACAAATATGAGAAGAAGGAGGTTAAATACTGAGGGGGAAGGGCAGAAGCAGGTGGAGTTATTAGACAATAATATTGACTTCATTAACACAGTTGATACAATAATATGTAAGTGGAATCATTTTAATATTTTCAATTATAGTGGCTGTGAAATCACAGCTACTTTGTTATTTATAATGGGCTTAAACATTGTTCCAACAACAGGAATGAGTTCAATGAATGATTTAAGTTTACATTTTTTAGAAAGTTGAATTTGGCTATTTGAAATGAAAAGTAAAAACAAAAATATGTATCTGAAATCTCAGGCACTGTGGTACTGAAGAAGAATACATTTAACTAACAACCACATCCCTTGATTAATATGTTTGAGAAATCGTATTGGTTTATAGTTTCATAGGAGATTACTAGGCTAACAGCTTAAGAGCCCTTACAAGCCTAGCCAATATAACCCAATTGTACACAATATATGGCCCTAGGGACAAGGTAATTGCATGAATGTATGCCTGTGCATTGAGTATCTTACAGATTGCCCCCTCCATAATGGACATAGGCACTACCCCAGTCCGAATTTGTGATTCCCCATCCGTTGAGCCACTGCTTTTGAAGAGGGCAGGGAAGGGCTATGCTTAACGTCAATAGGAAGCCTGTTCCAAAGAAGGGCAGTCTCTTGAGAGACATATCCCTGCCTCCCGCATATTTTGTTTGAGTCACTGACTAAGTTTACATCCTGGATCGGGTGACCCTCTTGCTATCTGACTTGAAAATTGTAGCAGATCCATCAGGGATGGATTTGTGAGTACCTTGTAGGTCAGGCATAGGTCACCTCTTAATACTTGGTAGGAGACAGAGTAAAGGGACAGGGCTTTTAGTCTGCCCACATAGGGCATGTTTTTTGCACACTGTATTTTCTTTGGAAGGAACCTGTGAGGTTGCTCCAACTGCTGTAAGTGCCTAGTCAAGTACATGCCCAATGCTGCATTGTACTTTATTATTGGTCTAATGATGGCTGAGTACAGCAGGATTATATTTTCCTTGGATCTGGCTGTCATACCTTTACTTATACGTTGTGCCACAAAGAAGGACTTTTTCAGCACTGTGGACACATGGCGGGCAAAGTTTAGGCTATTATCTGATTGTGTACTGAGGGGTCTACTTCTAAATTGTGAACTTTCACAAGTTCAAATTTCTTATGGTCTAGACCATTACATCAAACTTGTGAACGTTTGAACCATTTAAATGGAGATTGTCGTACAGCACAGAATGGTATATTTACCATTTTCTTCACTGTAGTGTGATCTTGGAGTTGGTATATTTAATTAACATCTCGACCATAAGAAGTTAGAACTTGTGAAAGTTCGAGATTTAGATGTAGACTAATACTGAGATCTCTCACCTTTAAGTCTACTCTTAGGGGTGTGCTATTGATGCCATTTCCAGGGTTGTTTGATTTCCCAAAGTGTATGATAAGGGTCTATATTAAATCAGCGAACACTTAAAAAAGTGAATGCTGATTTATCAACCCTCTGTAAGTGAAAGCTTAAAATCCCGAAGACTCAGAACAGCGATTTTTTTTCCAAGGGAAAAAAAAAAATCACTGGTCCGTTTTTGGGACTTTGCCATTTCCTCCACTGTGGTACGATCTCAGAGTTGCTATATTTAGGTTTTTATTTTTTTTTTTGGAACAGTGATTTATTTCCCTGGAAAAAAAATCGTTGTTCCAAGTGTTTGAGATTTTAAGCTTTTGCTTAAAGAGGGTTGATAAATCAATCTTTGCTATTTTAAGCGTTCACTGATTTAATTTAGACCCTATGATAATGCATTTCTTCACATTTAGTTTTAGGCCATGGTTCTGGCACCAATCATTTCTCTGATCTAGACCCTTGTGAAGGATATCATTGTGGGGATTCAGTGATTGCCCCCTGCTTGCAGTCATCTGCCAACTTTGTCACTCAGAGGCCTTCCACATTAGCCATGACTTCACAGAAGTATATTCTAAAGAAGAGTGGTCCCAGCACTGGAACCTGTGGCACGCCACTATTAACTGGACTCTTGCTGGATCTGAATTCACCCACTTTAACCATATGTGTCCTGTCCATAAGCCAATTTGCTATTCATCTGGTGACATAGTTATTTATGCCCAGTTTTGTGAGTTTATTTATAATACTTGTGAAGGGGAATTGTGCCATATGCCTTGGCCAGGTTGAGGTAGGTGGTATGTACGGTTTTACCCTCATCCATGGCCTTAGTGACTTTCTCTAAGAAATCCACTAGATTCAGTGGGCATGACCTGCCCTTGTCAAAGCTGAATTGGGTCGGGTCCAGTTAGTGACTTTCTCCAAGATATCCACTAGATTCAGTAGGCAAAACCTGCGTTTGTCAAAGCTGAATTGGGTCAGGGCCAGTGTTTGAAGTTTCCTGTGTCATTATTTATCAGGTCCATGATTATTGTTTTTCCATGGCCTTGCATGTAAGACTAGTCAAACTTATGGGTCTGCAATTTCCTGGGTCAGTAGATGGTCCCCATTTATGCAGAGGGATGACTGTTGCTGTCCTCCACTTTATCAGGATAAAGCCAGTCCAGAGGCTGCTAAATAGAAATCCAGATGGGGCTGATAAGTCCTGACTTAAGCTGTTTAACAAGCAACCTGGTTTGTCATCAGGCCCCATTGAAACCATGTTTTTAGCTTTAGATCGTGCAGTAGCAACATGTTCTTTGGTGATAAGTTGCAGTGGACTGGTGGTGAATATTTCTTGGGGGAAAACTGTGTGTGATGGGGAGGTGAATTTGAGCTGAATTTGTCAACCAGCATATTTGCTATATCTTCCAACTGAATATAGGGGATGCCATCTACAACTAATTCCACACATAGTTGGGTATTGCCCTTAAGATTACAGACATAACTGAAAAATGCCTTATGATTATCCTTAGCTTTGGAGGATATTTTTACCTCAAGGTCTGCTTTCAGAGATTTGACTAGTTCCCTGATTCACTTGTTTAGAATAATGAGGGACTTTTTCTTCTGTTGTGCACATTCCTTCTTACTTCTTGACAGGATTTTTTTTCTTTTGTTCATAGGTAGGTACTAGGCTATCAGCCCTAGGGCCTATACAAGCCTAGCCAAAAATATACCCTGGCTTTTGCCACCCAAGAAAATGATTTTCCTGTGCCCCTGTCGAGCAGAGCCACAGAGGTGATCCCCGGGGTGAATTTTCTATTTTCCATCCAATCATCAAGATTTTTCTTGAAGAGTGCTAATGACGAGCTTTGTTTGACATAGATAGGTAGTCTGTTCCAGAGTATGGGAAGTCTCTGGGACAGGAATCAACCCCTCCAGTATGTTCTGTTTATTGTGGTGACGAGGTTTAGGTCCCTAGAGCGTGTAGCTTGGAGGGATTGGGATTTCTTTAAGTGGAGCATGTCCAACAGCCCTGGGTTTGACATAGCTTTGTATGTTAGGCAGAGATCACCTCTGAGTAGGCGATATGCGACGGAGTAAAGCTGGAGTTTTTTGAGACGGTCTGCATAGGGCATCTGTTTGAGGCCAGTAATCCTCTTTGTGAGGTATTTCTGCAGCCTTTCCAGTTGTTGTAGATGTCTTGTGAGGTACATACCAAAAGCGGCGCTGTACTCTATTATGGGTCTAATGAGTGACGAGCAATGACCCCTTTTTTCCTGGATGAGAAACCTTTTGTGATGAGGTGTGCCACGTAGAAGGATTTCCTGACTACTGTGGCGATGTGATTATCAAAGGAGAGACTACTGTCCACCTGTGTCCCAAGGTCTCATACTTTCTGTGTTAAGTTGACTACCAACTATATGGTAGCTCATGGGTACAGAGTTTTTACCAAAGGGGATGATAGTGCACTTTTGGGCATTGAGCTTGAGGCCATGGCTTTGACACCAGGCATCTGTCTCAGTGAGGCCCTTTTGTAGGATGTCCGCATCTTTAGGAGTTTCAGTTATGGCTCCTAGTTTTCATTCATCTGCGAACTTAGTTAGCCAAAGACCTTTTGTGTTAGCCTGTAATTCAGAAAAGTAGATACCAAACAGGAGAGGACCCAGGACTGAACCCTGTGGTACTACACTTGTCACTGGTCTGAAGTCGGATTTGGAGTCTGCTACTTTCACAGTGTGGGTTCTGTCAGTGAGCCAGTTGGCAGCCCATCTTGTGACATAGGGATGTATACCTAGTTTAGTGAGTTTATCTATAATTCTAGAGTGGGGGATGGTGTCAAAAGCCTTGGCGAGATCTAGATAGGCTTTGTGAACCACCTTACCCTCGTCTGTGGCTTTGGTGACTGCTTCAAAGAAGTCTATCAGGTTTAGGAGACATGATCTGCCCTTTACAAACCCGAACTGGGTGGGGTCCAGAGTTTGGAGATTACCAATGTCTTTGTTTATAAGTTGCATGATGATACGTTTCATGGCCTTGCAGACCAGGCTCGTTAGGCTAATGGGGTGGTAGTTTCCAGGGTCCGTGGTGGCTCCCCTTTTGTGGAGTGGGATAACTGTCGCTGTGCGCCATTCAATGGTCACAAAACCTGAGGTGAGGCTGTGATTGGACATGGTGCTTAGGTGGGGTGCCAGTTCATTCTGTAGTTCATGCAGAACGCAGCCTGGGATGTTGGCAGGTCCCATGGATGCTGTGTTCTTGGCTTTGGAGAGTGTGGTTTTTACCTGAGCAGCCGTGATTACAGGGACTTTGCATTCTTCCGGTATAGAAATGGGCCCTTTAGGGGGTGAGAGGTGGGTAAAGTTAGCACTGAACCTATCTGCCAGGATGGTGGCAATATCAGTTGGTTCTGTATATTTAGTGCCATTGTGCTGTAACTCAGAGCAGATCTGAGTTTTGCCATTGAAATTCTTGACATAGCTATAGAATGCTTTGTGGTTGTCTTTAGAATCGGTGGCAATTTTGTTTTCGTAACTAGTTTGGAGGATTTGATGAGGGATCTCAGCTTCTTACTGAGGCTGACCAGGGAGTTCCTCCAGTCATGGGATTTTACTCTTTTTTGCAACAGTTTCTTTCTTCTGTTTTAGAGTTTGTTTATGGCAGGGGACCACCAGATTGGCTTCCTTTTTTTGGAGGATAGCATCTTGGTTCTGTTAGGGATAGCACAATCCATGCACTCGTGTAAGTGCTTATAAAGTGCATTTGTGTAGGATTCAGCAGTTGTACCGCTATTGTCTGTCTGTGTGGGTGTCGTGATGTTTGCCACTTCTGTCTTAAGAAGCGTGAAGTTGGCTTTGGAGAATTTTTTATGGTGGTTTCCCTATTGGGGGTGGGGAGCGGGATGTGGATATCTAGAGTGATTAGCTTGTGGTCGGATCTGACCAACGAGGAACTGACCTCTGGTGTGGAACACCGGTCGCCCATGTTGGTAATGACCAGGTTTAGGATATTGCTGCCCCTAGTTGGGGTGTGGATAAGTTGATCCAAGGCATTGGAATTTATGAATTCCAGAAAACATTGAGCAAAAGAGTTGGTACATGAGTAGTTTTCCCAGTTAATGGTGGGGTAGTTGAAATTACCCATTATTAGGGTGTGAGGTTGTACCTTAATATTTTCCAGTGCATCAAGAAATGAGGAGTGGGAATCCTGGGGCATGGTGGGGGATCTGTAGCAAGTTACAGTTTGGATTGTGGTTTTGCCCAGAGTTAGTTGCACTTGGATAATCTCGGCTGCATTATGCCGAGCAACTGGCCTGGAGGTGTGGATATCCTTAATGAATATGGACATGTCTCTGTCTTTAGTGTTTTGGTCCAGGTTAGGTGGCCGAAAGGTGTGGTATGAATTATAGCCTGGTAATGCAGGGGTGCTCTCAGGAGCCTTGAACCAGGTTTCTGTTACTCTACAGATGTCGATGTTCTCCATTTTAAGGAGTGCTTCAAGTGAATGCATTTTGAGGTTTAGACTTCTAGCATTGAGTAGCATTACCCTCAGATTTTGCTTATACAACCTATTGATTCCAGGGGTCCACCAGAGTGGCTTGTTTTTGTGGGTTGACCTGGGTTTATTTTGGTCTGGTACTGCCATTTCTATGCATTTGTTTATATGGCAATGCAGGACTTTTATGTATGCCTTTATATAGGTTTCTGTGTTTTCTGGATTTGGGGGAGATTGGAAACTAGCTATGCTGTCCCTTAATAGGAGGTCATTTACCTTAGGGATTTGATAGAGTGACTAATCTTACTTTTATTTTAAAGAAGACTGCTTTGTGGTCTGATCTTATCAGTGAGGACTTCACACTTGGGGGGGGGGGGCATTTGAATTTACAAAGTCAGGAAATCTTTGGGCCTGCATGTAAGTGGTTACATATGCCTCTCTCTTTATGGAGGGATAGTTAAAGTCACCCATGAGTATGTTATTGGGATGGATGGTGAGTGATTCTAGTAAAATGTATGGGTTTCCTGGTTCATAGTGGGGGACCTGCAACTAGCAAGAATATGGTATTGGATTTTTCCCATGGTTAGTTGGACATGCATTGGCTTAAGTAAGTCATATTGTTTGACCAGCCTTGAGGTGTGCTTATCCTTTATGTTGATAGATACACCTTCACCTTTTGCTCTTTCACTTTCATTTGGCAGTCTGAACGTATAAAAAATGTTATAGCCATGCATTGCCACAGTGCTTTCCTTGGCTCTGAGCTGTTTCAGTAACTGCACAGATGTTAGCATGCTCCAGAGTGAGGAGAGCTTTCAGGTAGGGCAGCTTCTTCTTGAGACTCCTAGCATTGAGCAGTAACACCTTTAGCTTGTCCTGACTAGCTTTTGTTATGTTAGAAGGTTTGTCTGTTTGACAACACCTAAAAAAGGCGCTAAAGGGGTTGATAATAATTTTGCCAGTATTCTAAAGCCTAGACATGACAGGTGAAGACCAACCCTGGCAAGGCAGCGTGACCTGTCAACCATGTCTTCCCAGGCTGACAAGTATTGGACCATTTGCAATGACACCAGTAGCTAGGCTAATTGTTAAAGTCTGTTGTTTTCTGCTGGTATTGTGGCATCTTCTTTAGAGACATTAGAATGCTGCTCAATGCTTGGTTAATATCTGCGTGTGACACATAATATGAGAGCTCAGTCATGTCCCTCTTTATATAGTCCAAGGAGGTACATCTCAGGTCATTCATACCGACATGTACTATGACTGAGTCATACTGGTACTTGGAGTAAATGACCTGAGTGCGTGTGTGAGCTGGCAACTAACCGTAATCTTCCCGTTATCCAGCCTGGTAAGAGGGACATCAGTGCGTCTCACAATGGAGTCTCCTATGACCAGAATATTGGGTCGTGAAGTGTTTCACCTTATCCGCTTGGTAGTTGAGGTACAATGAGGTGTGGCTTTGTGTTGTGATGGGAATTGTCTTGTTTGTGTTCATGCAGAGTTTCTGAGGACTGTGCCTGAGAGGCCTATATTTGTCTATGTGTGGTCCTTTGCGGGTGTGGTGACCAATATATGTGAATTGCCTATAATCTGCTTGTTGCTTTTTGTGCCTGTATTTGACAGTCTAGCCTCCAATGTCAATGTGTAACTGCATTTCTCACATACTGTATTTGTCTGTTCGAGAATTAAGAGGTTGTCAGTGTTCATAAGGCAATTGCTATATTGCCTCAGGATGCTTGTGTCCACTAAGTTGGATGCAGAAGTAGCAGGAAAGTGCCTGTCCATGGTTTCAGGCCCTAATATGTACTTGAAAGGATAAGAGTGGAGGGTGTTTGTGAAACGGATTTTTATAAATGAATAAAGTCCAACAGAAAGGATAGGAGGCATAATCTTACTAATGAAGAAAGATTTTTAGTCAATGACTCCACCGTACATATTATGAAACCTGACAGTGGTGATGGTATTGTTCTGATGAATACTTTAGAATTTGTTTGTGTCTTTCGGCTTTTCCCGGTTAGGGGTCGCCACAGCAGAACTCCGGTCTGCTAATGATTGGCAGTAGATTTTTACGTACTGGCTTGCCGGGCCTAACGCACAACCTTCAACGAAGGAACGCCCATTCACGCATGTCGCTATACAGAAGACGCTCTAACTGAGAATCAAACAGGCAACATCTAACTGTGAGGTGACAACGCTACCGTAGCACCACTACCGCAGTCTGATGAATACTTTAGAATATTCTAGTAAAATGTTAAATTTATGTGATACCAACAAATACATTTTGGTATCTAAAAGAGAAACTGAAATTTTTTGAAAAAAAAAAAAACATTGATTATTATTTTAAAAACTTAGTATCACAACGTAAAATTTATTTTGATCTTTTCCATTTTTTTGTACCAGACTGATCCCATGATACCAGCTATATCTGATATCCCAAAGCAACACAAAAACATTGATCAACCACCTTTAACACTGATAGTGGTCACACAAAGATCAAAAACTTATCCTTTAGCTGTGTATATAGATAGGAAACTGAAAACATTTTAAATGATTACCATTACATGCTATGTGATTCCTGGGATATAATTATTAGGAACTATTGAAAAAGAAGTGTCATACGATGTAGTAGGATTTCTTTGTATAATGTGGTTGACGTGTTTTCTAATATACCACATTAAGGTCTTATAATGTTTACAGAGGCCTTAGTAGTAAGTTGGCTTTTGTCAACTGGATACTCTACTATTAACACGCTTAATGGACATTGTATTTATTTATTCTGAAAGTGGGATGTTTTAAATGGATACAGTGTGGGAGACGATTGTGCTCCCATTTACACAAACCTCGTAATGTGGTACTGTGAACAATTTAATGTGTTTAATTCTTTGCTTGTTCACAGATGGTCCCTTTATGTGAGATTTCTCAATTTTATATTGTTGAATGACAGAGGCAAAATTGAATGAATTCATTGAATATATTAACATCTCTACCCATTAAGGTTTACTCACAATTTTTCATTAGATCATGTTGATTATTTGTATGTAACTATTACTAAGAAACAGGGTAGGTTTTCATGACACATTTACCAAACAATCTACATTTTCAAATTCGTAATTACATTTTAAGCTGCCATCCATTAATATAAAAGAGGACATGGTAAAAGGGCAGTTTGTTAGATTAATAACAGTGAACTCAGACGATGAAGAATGCAAGAGAATTTGATAAGCTTATGGCTATGCTCATAGAGAAAGGGATACCTGTGAAACTTAGTGAACAATGTAAGGGAGGCGGTATCTTTAGGTTGGGATAGAGAAGGGGATACCTGTGAAACTTAGTGAACAATGTAAGGGAGGCGGTATCTTTAGGTTGGGACATGAAATATAAGCTACTTCTTGGTCAGTGTATTTCTTGATTAAATACCCAGGATATACAGACTAAGAGACAATTCTTAACAGAGCTATTATCCCTAAATATCAACCTGAAGTAAACTCAGAAAATGTTATTTCAAGAACCGTTGTTTTTTCACTTGATGAGGAAATTTGTAACATAGTAGAGAAAACACTCTGTTTTGTGTTAAAAAAAAAAAAAGCTAGTACAGCCAGTTTTAGTATAAAAAGGATAGTAACCTGGAATATAAACTAGAAAATATTAATGAACGGTATGAGGAAGCATATCAAGGTAATTTCAGAAGTACAAAAATAATGTCATCACTGTACACCATCCAAATATATTAAGGAAAGTAATAATTTCATTCTTAGAAAACAGTCTGTTGCAATAAAATGTTCCCATTACTGTAAATGTAGTACCTTTGATTTAGTCTGTATATCTGTTTGTGATCACTGCAGTTCATACTTAATAGGAAAAACTGATAGAACCCTACATAGGAGAATCTGTGAACATTACTATCATATAAGCAAAAATAATGAAAATAATATATGTAGACATAACATTTATTCTAAAAATTAAAGTCTACAGTTTTATGGAAAATTTAAAAAAATTGGGAGGAGAAAATTGAGTATAAGGAATTCTGTTGGCAGCTAAGATTAAATGCTGGGTCCCTGCCAGGAATGAGTGATTATCTGCCTATTACTAGCATTCTTAAACTCCATGTAGCTAAAATTTGAATATATTTTTATATATATAAATATTAAATATTTCTATGATAATATGTTGAATACTTGCTAACAGGTACTTGATTATAATTAAGGTCATATTGATTAGCTTTGAAATTAATGTACAATTTGTGAACATATTTACAGTATGGTTTTATAGCTGTGAGTTCACATAATGTTATTTTTACATACATAGTTATATCTTATATTTTACCAGTTACTTTTTCATGATTTTAATAACTTTTGTTAATGTTACTAATTCTCTGTATATTTTCTATAAATTATTGCAATTCAATGGCGTTTGATCCTGTGATGAAGCCTTTGGTATATGTTAAGCAGTGCTGCGATTTTTCAACCAGTTCTGATTAAGTCTGTCACAAGCAGATATAGAATGAAAGCACTTAACTTTATACATTTTTTGTATTTGTTAAATAATTTTGAGTCATATAAGTCAGTTGGTGTATTTTCAACTATGAACTAAATTAACTGAGTGGTTCAACACTGGAATTTTCAAACAGGACTTTTATTTATTTTTTTTTATGTTCTTTGCTTTTGTTCCCTGTTATAGTTTCATATGGATATTTTCCAGGTCAAAGAGTACCCACATCCAGGGTAAAGGAATGGACTTAATTTGCTGCCAAAATAAACACCCTTTTGAAGAACTTGAGCTATTCATGTTGCTTCATATCATATTAAGGTATTTCAGGTTGCAAACTGTTTTATGCAGTCATTAGAGGAGACCCGTAGGAAGTACTTTTTATCCACAAATCCAGGACACTTGCCATTTTTCATGCCCAAATAGGGACTGTCCTATGTATATAGCAACAGGTGGCAACACTATGCAGTATTTGTAAATCAGCTCTGTGAGATGAGGTCCCGAAATGGTCATGGGTAAGTATATCTGAGATTGGCCTGTCAGAGATTACAAAAAGTATGCATAAATAAACTGGGGTACTTTGGTATCAGAATCATGCTATGCTAATAATCTGGACTTCAAAGTTATTGACAGTGATAATAATTTTATTTTAATAATCACAGTCTAATTAGCGGACAGTCATGTTTGAAATCAAGAACTGAAAAAATGGAACTGATCATATGTCCATTTTAGAAGACAACTGTTTTAATTTAATGTTTTATTTTTAGGGTCCTGAACATTCTATGCATTGACTTCCTGTATCCTATTTGTCCTGCCTGGCAAGTTGTATAAACATATTTATTTTGCCTGGTCAGGTGGAGTTTTTAAGTTACTTAATTCCTAAATTCTGTAACATTTCATAAGACACTGACTTGATTTTAATATTTTACTTGTTTTGAAAATGGAGTGTCATTTGCATTTTTCTTTAATGCTGTGGAACTCCCCAGAGAAATCTGCATAGTCAGCATTCTTAGATCAGTAAATTTTTTGAACACGTCCTGTTGCTGAAAGAGCACAGAATGCTTAAAACTGCCTAAACTAATGTTTACAGTATGCAGCTATGCTAGACAGAATTGTGTGATATGAATTTACCTGTAAACTAACCTTTTTATGGTTATACATGGCAGTAGTTTAATACAATATGTCCCCTTCCTGTGCATAAGGGCAAGAAGTGATAGTGGGTGATGGGGTACCACCATAAGATCTGAGTACCAATTAAAAACTTCTGGCTACAGTTCACTGAATCTGGGTACACTGCAGAACTTTGATTAAGGCTGTGCATATTTTTAGCTTTACCAATATTTAGGAAGTTGTATATTGTGATTTGGCAATGGGCTAGTTTGTTTGCTTATTCATTATTTTTTCTGTCTATATAAAACTGTAGAATTTACATTATGCTTGGCTCACTTATACAGTACTTACAAATGCTTGACTTCCACGCCATTGAAATCTTAGTGCTTCTGCTATAATCCCATGCCATCGTAACCGGATAAGTACTGCACATTGCTGAATTGCACTTTTTCTTGATATTTTGGAGTTCTGATGATACAGTTCTGCGCTATTTATTGTATTTTTATTTATTTATTTTTTCATATTTTAAAGTGCTGCTGTATTTTAGTGTTTTAGCTGCTGGTTATCCCGTTTCTAAAACTGATTGCTGATAGTTTTATTGTTTGGTTACTGATGTTCCTGCACTTTGGGCTCATCTCTAGGGATTTTACATTTAGAAAGGATAGGTCAGCACTCTGGTGGCAGTAAAGAGTACTGCAAACAAACAACCACAGTCCCCAGCCAAAAACAGGAAACACACCACAGGAATTCTCCTCAATAAAATAAGCCAAGCAGGAGCAGAGCTGTGGCTACAATTCTTTATTCCACATCACATTCTGGTACCTCGGCTCCATCAGCCTTCAAAGGAATAACCTCATTGCATTCAGTAGCCATTTTATATCCCCCTGATTACAGTGCTAATTAGATAAATACGTTCACTTCCTTTTAATAATGACTTTAATTTCCCAAATGTTAAAGGTGTGTCACACAGATATGAAAAACATCTCTAACATATTATAAAGTTGTTACACATTTTGCACATCTCAATTATAAAATGTCTTTATATAATATATATTAATAACTTATTACTTTTTTCATTTCACCATTTTCCATTAAATGTCCTATGCTTATAGTGCCTTCCAATGTTAAACTTACATCCCACTAACAATGACTAAATATGCCACTGCACTTTTCCTACTAACCTCTTAAGATTTATTAATGTGACATTTACTATTTTTCCTGTCTATTCATCTATACATAAATCTTATAAGTCACAGTTTACTTCCAAATTCAACCCTCTAGGATTCAAAGTACCTAGATTAATAATAATTTTTGTTTCTAATTTTACCAGTCTGCTTTTGAATGCTTCACTTCCTATATTATCAACCCCCCCCAAAAGGTTGTGCCAATACACTAAAGAAAAAACTGTCAACATCTCCCCCATGTGACGTCCACAAATGCTCAGCAATCGGACTTTCCATCCTTTTATTTCTTATATCACCTAAATGTTCCAATATTCTCAAGTTTACCTTTCTTTTTGTTTGCCCCACATACCACTTTATGGGTGTGCATCCACATCCAATGATGTAGACCACACCACATGAATTACATTTAAATTCACTTTTAATCCAAACCTTCTTGCCATTTATCATCCAGCCATCTACATTTTTGATCTTACTACATATTTTACAGGCCCCACATGGGAAAACACCATTCCTATCCCTACTTTTGTCTTCATTCTTCGATTTTAGTGACTATTTGAAGTTTTTAAAACGACCATAAGAAAAAGTAACTTTTTCTGGGAGCAACTTTCCTACCATTTTATCCCTTCTAATAACAGGCCACAGGTTTTTCACCAGTTTTCTTACTTTAAATGTCAGTGGAGAAAATGTTGTCACAAAAAAATGGGATTCACCTCCATAACCCCGTCTTTATTTTCCTTTGTATGACCAGCATGTCTTCTGACAAAACTGTCCTCATTGTACTTCCTGTTTCCCATTAGCTTACTCAAGGCCGCCTGCATAGTATTCTCACCATATCCCCTCTTCCCCAATTTTCTCTTTACCTTATCAAATTCACTCTTCAATATACTTTTATCAGATGTATTAGTAGAAATGTGCACTACTAGCTTCCAAAAAGTTTTCTGCTGCTGTTTCCTTATGATGTGGTTTGTATTGCAAACCTCCCTGTATATCAATGTAAAAGTCAACATCCAAAAATTGCATGCTTTCTCTGTTCATTCTATAAGTAAACTGTAATCCAAAAGTATTCTGATTTAATGTGTCCATGAAGCACTCAAATTCATGCATTTCCCCTTTACACGCAAATATCAGGTCATCTGTAAAACGTTTAAATAAAACTATGTTGTTCATCATAAATTGTGTTGGATATATAAACACATTTTCAAAATAGGACATAAATAGTATTGCATATGAGGGGGCAAATGCCGCCCCCATTGCTGTCCCTTCCAACTGCAAAAAAACATTTTCTTTCATACTCAGAATAGTTGTGTGTTAAGGCATATTCCAACAGCTGACAAATAAATGGGGTTCTAGGACCCTCCCCATCATCTTTCTAACCACTTCCAAACCTTTCTAAATTTTTATATTTGTATATAAGGATTTCACATCTACACATACAAAATAGTATTCTGATTCCCATTGTATATGCTTCATATATTCCAATATGTGCGATGTATTTTTAATGTAAGATTGGATTCTTGGAAGGTATACCTTTAATTGAGAGTCCAAAAAGATGCCTAAATTCTGTAAATAAGCCCCTACCCCTGAAACTATCAGTCTTCCTGAGCGTTTAGTTATGGACTTCTGAAGTTTAGGAATCACAAAAACCTTTGCATCCTTAGGACACTTTAGATATAATTTTTTAACATCTCTACCATCAAAGAAACCAAGCCTTTCACCTCTCTCAAGCAGTTCCATCAAACCCTCATTAAATTGCTTCACTGGACTAGAGAGTAGTTCCTTATAGGTTTCTTTTTTATCAGATAACAATTCCAAAACATTAATGTCATAGTCTTTCTTATTTAAAATAACCCAATTCCCTCCCTTGTCAGCTTGTGTAAACACATATTTATCAGTAACAGTACGTAGTTGTTTTAAGTGCTAACCAATGTTCTTTACTTAAATTGCACACACTAACATTTTTGGCACATTGCTTGTACATTTCTTCTATCTGTTTACACAATTTATTTTCAAATGCACAAACAGCATTGGAATTTTTTGTTGGAATAAATGAGCTTACATGTAGGCATCTTAGGTATTTCTAATCTTCCATATCCTGTAGAAAAACAGCTTTGAGAAACATTTGCATTAACATTTTCATTGACTTCCTTATAACTTTCATTCAAATGACAAAATGGGTTTTCATAAACTGAAAGATCAAGTAGCAAATTATCCATATCTTCTTCATATGTTGATACCACATTTTTTTCAGATTCATACTTTTTAAACCCAAAAAAACCTTTCAAATGTAGCTTTCTACAAAATCGCTTAACTTCACCTAGCAGATGAGCAAGTGATGGAATAAACGTGAGAACATACTTTGTGCCTTTTAAAAGCACTTTTTCTGCTGTTTCCATCACCCTCAAGTCAGACAAATTCACAGTATTAAGTGCATTTTCATTTCTAAAACAAACATTATCATAATACACACCATTTACTACCACCCCTACTTGTGGCACATTGTCAAAAACATGTGAGGCACCTGCGTAAGACATTCCTTCTACATTTAAATTATTTGCATTCACATTTACATTTTTTACATTCACATTATTAAAGTCTGTTGCATTAACTATTCTGCTTGATGGTTGTTCAGAAAGGCAGGCTCCAGGGAAGGATCTCAAAGTCTCATATACAGTGCATACCTTATTTTGTTCATTCCAATAACTCAGTTCCTTTTTCCCTGGAACCTTCTGCCTCTCCCTTTTCCCTGATTTTGGTTTTCCGACTCATCCAAGCCTTCCATCTGGAGTAGATACCCCACACTTTTATTAACTTCCTCCAACGACACATTTTTATGTATGTTGGTGGTCTGTTCACTAGAAGATACTGAGGCCTCATGGGAAGATGGGCCTGAATGACTTCTACTTCTTCTGCCAGCAAAAAACTAACGCCCTTTCCTTTCCTTACGCTGCCAAGAAAAAATAACCCCAGTATTGTAATCATTCACATCACAACTTAATTTCTTCTTCTTTCTTTGATGATTTCCACCTTCACCTTGGCTACACGCGTTTTGATCTCATTCAGTTTGCTGGAGAAGCTCATTTCCGATGTTTCAGTGATTAACGCCTCCTGCAGTTGTACCTACGTACGTACCTTCTCCTGTGCCCGAATATTCCTCTTCACCAAAAGTTTCAACCAATTTACAGTACACATTAATGAGACTGCTTTCCACTCTTCCAGTAAATCTGATTCTTCATCAGAAAAATCATATGCTGGCAGTCGATCCACTCTAAGCCCTCTAGGGGTAATGTTCAAATCCACATATTGTTGTAGCAGCTTCACATCATAGTATAACACAACTTCTTTTTTTAACATTTTTTTAAGTTGTTCGTACCTTTCATCAGCGTAATTCTCCAACCCCATAGACCAGGGGTCACCGTTTAACATCTTATCATCTCATTCTTTCCATAGCTCCATACACCTCAGCTTGCCACCTTCCACTTGAGTTTTAAATACACCTGGGATAGTTGATGCTCCTTCCAACGACATACTGGAAACAACCATAGTCCCCAGCCGAAACCAGGAAACACACCACAGGAATTCTCCTCAATAAAATAAACCAAGCAAGAGCACAGCTGCGGCTACAATTCTTTATTCCACATCACATTCAGGTACCTCTGCTCCATAAGCCTTCAAAGGAATAACCTCATTACATTCAGTAGCCATTTTATATCCCCCTAATTACAGTGCTAATTAGTTAAATACGTTCGCTTCCTTTTAATAATAACTTTACTTTCGCAAATGTTAAAGGTGCCTCACACATATATGAAAAACATCTCTCACATATTATAAAGTTGTTACACATTTTGCACATCTCAATTATAAAATTTCTTTATATAATATGTATTGATAACTTATTACTTTTTCCATTTCACCATTTTCCATTAAATGTCCTATGCTTAGGCAGAAGAGAGTAGCCTGGTCTTTTCTGAGCTTGGAAATCACTGAGGAAAGCTTTGAGTGTGTATTTACCAGTTGGCTGCTTTGTTTTTTTTTTTTTTTTTTTTTTTTTTTTATTTCTTTGCCTGTACAAAATCTGCATGTATGTGAGATGGTTAACATCATGCAGCAGAAATTAACAGTACTTTGTATAGGTGCAGGCACTTGCTTTCTGTGTATATAAAAAAAAAAAAAAAAACTCAAATAGATACTGAGTACTTGGCTGTGCAGTGAGTACCTGGTTTGGGCATGGAGCAGTACTGCTTTGTGAGCTCACTCTAAAAGTATAGTGTTTAGCTTAATACCATCCAAACAATCCTGCTGTAAACTCCTAGCTTCCCTGTTACTGTGGATTTGTACACCAAGAAGCACTGTTCCAACAGTCTTGTCCCAAACATTATAGTTGTGCTTGTCTACCCTCCCGACACTATTCCCCCTGTAATCTACCTGAAACTATGGATACACACTTTCCTGTTGTTGTTGCAGCCATCTTGCTGAATATGGGTATCCTGAGACAGTAATGTAGCAAGTGTTCCATGTTTACTGAGAACCACCTAATTCTTAAACGTCAGATACAGCTTGAGTGAGAGATGTAATTATACATTGTCAATAGAGGCAAGGCTCTCACATACAGCTGCTACAACCACCAATCAGGTTGTCAAAAATGCAACATGTTTCTACCCACTACTCACACTAAATATCATGCACACAGACTTGTGTATGCAAAGCTCTAAAATATAATCTACCCAAACTTCAAAGGCCTCCTGGACACGATAAAATTAAGGTTACTCAGCAACCTTGCAAACATTCTACAAAAGCAACATCTACCACAACACATACAGCCTCAGTGAATGGTGTCTCAACTGTTATGCTCATTAGGCAAACCTCCACACAAGCTAGTGTTTTAGTCATGGGTGACTCCATTGTGAGACACCTACATGTTTCATTCACCAAACGGAGGAAGGAGAGGGTCATGGTCAGTGCACTGTAAGGGGTCAGAATTCTCCAGATCATGCACACACTCGGGTCACTGAATGTCAAGTACCAGTATGACTCTGTCATTGTTCATGTGAGTATAAATGACCTAAATACCTTTTTCTAGGCTATGTGAACAGATACATGATGGAGCGCTGAGACTGTGCCCCAGACTGGTAAGAGCCAAGCAAAGAGTAGCATTCCACCTTCTCCAAGAATGAAGGCACAATTTGACCAGAAGATAATTGACTTTAATAGATTGGCTTAGTTTTTGGTTTAATTTGAATTGGATGCAGTATTTCTCTGCTTGGGAGGATATGGTTGACAGAACATACTGCTACTCCAAGATGGTCTGTACCTTTCTCTTTTAGGCTTTTGAATATTGGCTAAAACTTTGTCTGCCCCCTCTGGGCCTTTTTTAGACAATGTCAACCTTGCATACCTTCCATTGTATCGGTAGGGTTTTACTGCTCAATGTCAGAAGTTTAAACAGAAGACTCCACTTCCTGCAAACACTCCTTTCCCTGGAGAATATAGACATCAGTGTAGTCATGGCAACATGGTTTAATGCCATAGAGGTTACCCCAGTTTTGCAAGGCTATAATCCCTTCCACACATTTTGAACAGCTACTGCACAGAAATGGACAAAATGTGGAGGTGCCTCTGTATTCATCAAAAACAGTCACACCTCGAGACTGGTTAAGCAGTATGTCTCACTTGACCTATTCCATGTCCAACTCACTTTAAACATATCATTGCAAGCTGTAGTTCCTTCTCTATGACCCAGAAGAGCCATGCTGCATACCTAAATGTACTGGAGTCACTCAGCATTGAACCCAACACTATAGTCCCGGACGACTTCAGCTGCCCCACTGTAAAGAACAGGGCCAGCAATTTCTGGTTATTATCAACACAAATGCTCTGAACCAACTAGTTCTTACACTCATTAGGGCACTAACATTGTTAACCCGATGTCCACTATTTCCACTAACATGGGGGAACTTTGCATCCACCCATGGGTTACATCCCCATTTGTCAGCTGAGATCATAAAGTTGTTGCCTTTGAAATTAATCTAAAACCACATCTGACCCTCAAAACATTTAGAAATGATTTAAAGGCAAACCACCTATGACTGAGTGATACCCAGGTAAAATCTGAAGCAGAATTGTTCACAGAAACCCTATACCATCACAAAAACAACTGCATCATGGCAGCTATTCCCAACAAAAGTAAGTGTAGGACTAACTCTAAGAACAAACCACCATAATGGAATCCCAATATCAACAAGTTAAATAACAGAAGAAAACTATGGCCAAAACAAGGGAGAGCAATGTTCAACAAGTTTAGAAAACCCTAATCAAGTTAAGCAACTCAGGAGTCTTATCAAATCCACCAAAGCTAGATTTGAGGTAAAGATAGCCTCACAAGCAGAGGTTAGCCATACATCCTTCCACAGTTGTCTGTAGCCTCAAAGGTAACACACAACAGGGTGCACAAAACCACCTATACAGAGATGGAGGATATAGCAAACGTACAATGTGACATACTTAGCTCCAATTTCACCCTGCTGCCACCCCAACACCTTCCAAGAGATACCCACAACCATGACTTCCTGGCTATCATTAACAAAGAGGTCCTCAGTGTGATCTCCAAAGCAAAATATACTGCATCTGTGGAACATGATAATATCCAAGGTTGTCTACAGAATAGCATGAAACATGACCTGTTGGGCCATCTAAGATCATGGTTCAGCTTTAGCCTCCAAACTAGCTTCAGGCCTAGCAAATTGACTACGTATAATGGTGGGCTGTTTACTGCACAGGTAATTAGAGCTGCAAGCTTGACTAGTCTCATAGATAAGGCCATGGAAATCACAAAATGGTTCACATTGCTTATCTTGACCTGGCAAATACATTCAACACTATTTATCATTCAGGCATTGTCAACAAACTCACAAGGGTAGGAGTAAACCCCTGCTTCACCTGGTGGATAGCTAACTGGCTCACAGATGGGATGTAGGAAGTCAGGGTACGGGACTTTTGATCCACAAAAAGGTCAGTCATCAATGGAGTCTCTCAGGGCATAGTTTTGGCATCAAGTTTTTGGAAGTCATTGCTAATGTTAAAAGCCTCTGGTTGACCAAGTTTTTGGAGGACCTCAAGCTTGAAGCAATTACAGAATCCCCCAAAGATACTCATATCGTCCAATATGGCAATATTGCAAACCTAAGAAATGGTGCCATAGCCATGGTCTAAAAGTAAATGCCAAAAAATGCATAATAGTATGCTTTGGAAAGTCAGACTCCCCTGAGAATTACCACATAGACAGCATACCACTAAGACTAAACCCAGTGGTTAGAGAATATATAGACTGAGACTTCATCTTTGGCCACTTTTTGTCCACTGTTGTAAGGAAATCATTCTATATTGCCCAGCTCATTAGCAATTGTGTGGCATCCAGGTCCAAAGATGTCATTATCCCACTATACTCAGCCTTCATTAGACCAATCATTGAGTACACTGCTGTCTTCGGTACTCGCTACACATCAACAAGTCTAACAGCATCAGAAATAAATGATCCAAGGACCTAATCCTTGTTTGCAATGTAAACAGAACATGTTGGAGGGACAGATATGTGCCTCAGAGACTATCCCTGTTGTGAAACAGGCTTCCCAGCCATGTGAAGCAGTGTACGTCCCTCACCCTCTTCAAATGTAACCTGGACTAGTAGATGAAAAATCAAAAATGTACCCCTGAACTGCACCTATTCCCCTATTAAACAGAGGAAGCTTGTAAATTCCCATATAAACAGAGCTATATGCCTCTGTGTAATTTATCCTGTCATTTACAAATTGGAATACACAGCTAGGCATAAAAAGGCCTGTTAGAGCCATTAGCCTGGAAATCAAGTATAAACCTAAGTGGTTATACACAAAACATTACACACCAAACATTACACACCTAGAGATCATGGTTCAAATCACTTACGTTCTCCACAATTAAGAATATGACCAAGAACAAGTCACTTATTAACACTTCCAGGTGAGAATTAATAGGCAGCTCTGTCATCTTTAGATCTCTGTAATTAATAACACAAAAAAAAGTAAAAAAAAAAAAAGAGCGAGAGAAGGAGCGGGAGAGATTCTTATTCAAACAAGAATATTTCTGTTTCATAGTATAAATATATTAAGAATTAGTGGGGCTTGGACTGAGAGAATGCAAGAATAACTGAGATCGTAGATGAATTATTAGTCAGTGTGTATCCTGGTGCATGACATACAGCAAATGTAACAGTTTCTTCACAACAGGCCTCTGTTCCATTACAATTCTCTGTAGTTTAACATTTCAAATTGTTAAGTCGATTACAAAGACTCAGTGACCTGTTGAAGTACTGAGATCTTGAAGACAAGCTGTGTTTGACTGTTAAATTGAAATGTTTTAACGGAGCTGTTATGCGAATGCATATTATTAGGTTCCAGAAGCATGTTTTGGCCCAGTATGTGTGTATTAAACCTTGAGAGCTCTGAAGTAATACTTCTGTGTACAGAATATTGCAGCTGAACTGCAACTAATATCCAGTGGGATTCTGTCTGTCTGATATAGCCTATATGAGAACTGTGACATGGGAAATAGGTTTATATCTCAAAATATATTTTTTTATTTGTACTGACCATGAATCTCTGAGGTCCCCATTTCTGATTTATAATGTTAATTTCAAAGCCATCCTAATTTAATCATGAACAACTGGTATGTATTAATATTAATAACATTGTTTAATTTCTTTCAGACATTTAAGAAAAGATACTTCTACCTAACTCAGCTTCCAGATGGCTCATATATTCTTAACTTTTACAAAGATGAAAAAATGATGAAAGAGTCGAAAGGATCAATCTTTCTTGATTCTTGCAATGATGTTATACAGGTAAACATGTACAGAATATTTTTGTAGAATATTTATGAATGTGCAATTGAGTTACATTTTGGTATAATTTTAGCCTTGATTACTTCCTGTTTTGATCACTAGTAGATTGCTTGTGTAAACCATAACAACTTGTGAATGTTGTGAATAATAGCACTTATTTGGTTTTGAAATCCATCCAGTCACCCATCCATTCAGTAAACCAGTTTTCACAACATCCATCCAGCCATTCATCCTTCAAGGCATTTTCTAAATGACTAGACTACTCCTCCCCTTATCATAATGTGTAGACAGCCCACCACTAGAAAATGAAAATGTATTTAGGGACCCCAGTAAATGAGTTTATATCTCCCTCTCTTTCAACCGTTATATGACAACAGATGCCAGAAATCTTTTTATTTAGCCCAGCTGATTGCCAAAGGACTATAATCAAAGTCTAAAGAAGTAATCCCTTCCTTATACTCAGCATTGATCTGGCCAATTATAGAATACAGCACCCCCTTTGGAATGTATCTCCCGAAACATAGCAAACAATTTGAAAGAACCCAAAGGTTCCCAGCAAAAGGATTACTGGCCTAAAGTCCCTGAGCTACCAAGAGTAGCTTGAAGCGGTAATCTTTTATTTAGTAACTTATAGATTTTTGAGCGCAGATCTCTGTCACGCTTACTGTGCCATTAGAGACCGTGGACTTCCTGTTTCTCCACAAGTCTATTATCTCCAGCAGTACTAGAACCAGCAACCTAAATCTTCACTAACAGAAATAAAGCAGTAGCATAAAAGATTTCAGCTGGTGTCCAAGTTTCTTTTTTGTGGTTAAAAACAGGCAGTTATTGTATGCCTTCAGTAGCTGAAATTGTGAGGAACGAAACCCTGTAGATTAGAACTCAGAAGAAAGATAAATCATAGTCAATAGTTGGGAAACCAAGAAATATACCTTTTCTTCACAGTTTTTTTTTTTATCTCCTCTTCAACCCCCGTCCTTCAAGCCAGTATCACCATACATGGCTTATAGTGTGGCCAATATTTAGGCAGCCATCAAAAGATTTTATCTTAACCTTCAACCATTTCACGCACATGACTACAAAGTCTTATGGGTTGGTTCTACAATGGGGGATGTTACAGGATATTGTCACTTTCTTTCATGAGTCAATTTACTCCCATTAACCCCATGTTCCCTTCTAAGTGGATGCCTCTTCCCATGTACAGTCTTTATCAGAGACTGTAGGCAGAGCACACATCCTGAAACACACAACCTCCCAACTCCATGCCCACAGAGTGATGAACAGGCTTTGCCTTATTTTCCTTTCTCTTCTCAGCTAACAATGATTAGATTTAGAAAAGAAAGATATACGAGAGCAGTCTGGTGATTTCTTTTTTTGACACCAAAAAATACTTGAATAAAATCCTTTTATCAAAATAATCAAACCCAGGTCTTCTAGATCATAACCAGGGCTCCATCCCTTTATGCCATGTAGACAGGTCTATATTAGGTAATCAAAAAGTGAATTTGCCAAACTGCATCTACTTCAGAAATGCATTTCAGCAAATTCACTCTTGTGGGGGGCTGTGCCCCCTCCGATAACTATATATATGTATAAACTCCGAGATCGCACTACAGTGATGAAAGGGCAAATTTTCCAATCATCACTGTACTGCGATCTCACCATGCCTTATTTCATATGGTCGCTAGGCATTTAGCCTTCCATTTTCACTGTTATATTACTGGAAAGCCTGTGAAGATCATGCAACTGGTTCATTATCAAACCGATTTGTTTGTACGCATTTCATGTACGTGAATAAATGTGTGCATATGGGTTTATGTGCATATGTATGTGCCTATGTTTGTGTGTGTGTGTGTGTGTGTGTGTGTGTGTGTGTGTGTGTGTGTGTGTGTGTGTGTGTGTGTGTGTGTGTGTATTCATGACCAAAGTATGATGTGATTTGCAGTTTCTGAAAATATTAAGATATGAAGCTGTGTTGAAGAAAGATTGTCAGAGACTTGGAGGTTTCTTTTCAGATAGCCTTATTACAAGAATTTTTTTCCATTAATATGTGCATTTTTTGAAGGCCAAAGTCCTTGATTTTTCAAAGAAAGTGGAATTATTCTCATCTTGTCATCTAGATAGCCTCACTTCCTAGCTTCAGCTTATCTCATTTTCCATCATGGTCTTAACATTACAGTCCCCTCTGCCTTCTCATCAAAGCAGGTATAGTAGATATCTGATAAGCAGTCTACTTACTGTAATAGAAATATTCAGATAAATCCTTTTACCTCTTTCCTCTCAGATGACCAGAATCAGCTGTATCAGAAGCTACCCAGCTGTAAGCTGGCACTCCAACTGTATTAAATCTTTTAGGAGGGACATTCAGAAAACTGCAATTGACCCATCAAATTAGGCATATTGTTGCCTATCCCATACATTTTTCTCGTGAGTCATATACAGATTTCACTCATACCCATTTGATACATCTGTAGATGTAATTCAGTAGTACATCTGAGGCCTATAAAGTATCATTTAACTATCTAGGACACTCATCTCTCTTGCAACTTCCCACACAGTACAAATCCAGGAGCTATAACCAGCCATATGGGACAAAATTGGATTAGCAGGTTGCAGCAACTGGCTCTATGTTATCCGGATTAACTGAAGTATTCACTGTGTCTTTGCTATAGACACACACTGAACTAGGAATGCTAAGTCTGTTCTCGCATCATTCAGGTATTAAGAAGCAATACTATACTAATGTGTATTCCATAGCCATATAAAAAGGAAAAGCCGTAATAGGATCAAATCAAAACATGGATGTGTTGCTTGATTAAATAATGTTGTATTGATTAGATTATTTTTATTTCAGTGCGAGGCTGTTAGAAATCACTTGTCTTTTCTGCCTGGAAAAATTAAACAAGGCAGGCAATGGCACGTATATCTTAGATTCAGTATGCCTTTTTTAAATTAATTTAATTAGGTATATATCACAGTACTAAGATTAATTTAAAAAAAAAAAAAAACGTGCACATTTGAGATGAGAATTACCAGGTTATAATTCATGCCACACCTTTCGGCCACCAAACTCGGACCAAAACACTAAAGGTTGAGGCATGTCCATATTCATTAAGGATATCCACACCTCCAAGCTAGATGCTCAGCATAATGCATCCGAGATTATCCAAGTTCAGCTAACTCTGGGCAAAACCACAGTCCAGATTGTAGCTTGCTACAGACCCCCCACCATGCCCCAGGATTCCCACTCCTCTTTTCTTGATACACTGAAAAATATTAAGGTACAACCCAACACTCTAATAATGGGTGATTTCAACTACCCTACCATTAACTGGGAAAACTCATGTACCAACTCTTTTGCTCAACGTTTTCTGGAAATCATCAATTCCAGTGCCTTGGATCAACTTATCCACACCCCCACCAGGGGCAGCAATATCCTAGACCTGGTCATCACCAACATGGGTGACCGGTGTTCCACACCAGAGGTCAGCTCCTCATTGGTCAGATCTGACCACAAGCTAATCACCCTAGACATCCACATCCTGCTCCCACCCCCCATTAGGAAAACAACCGTAAAACATTTCTCCAAAGCCAACTTCACCCTTCTTAAGACAGAAGTGGCAAACTTCACTACACCTATGCAAATGGACAGTAGAGGTACGACTGCTGAATCCTACACAAATGCATTTTATAAGCACTTACACGAGTGCATGGATCGTGCTAGCCCTAACAGAACCAAGACACTGTCCTCCAAAAAAAGGAAGCCAATCTGGTGGTCCTCTGCCATAAACAAACTCTACAACAGAAGAACGAAACTGTTGCAAAAAAGAGTAAAATCCCACGATTGGAGGAACTCCCTGGTTAGTCTCAGTAAGAAGCTGAGATCCATCATAAAATCCTCCAAAGCTACTTATGAAAACAAAATTGCCACTGATTCTAAAGACAACCACAAAGCATTCTATAGCTATGTCAAGAATCTCAATGGCAACACTCAGATCTGCTCTGAGTTACAGCACAATGACACTAAATATACAGAACCAACTGATATTGCCAACATCCTGGCAGATAGATTCAGTGCTACCTTTACCCCCTCTCACCCCCTAAAGGGCCCATCTTTATACTGGAAGAATGCAAAGCTCCTGTAATCATGGCTGCACAGGTAAAAACCACACTCTCCAAAGCCAAGAACACAGCATCCATGGGACCTGATAACATCCCAGGCTGCCTTCTACATGAACTACAGAATGAACTGGCACCCCACCTAAGTACCATGTTCAATTATAGCCTCACCTCAGGCTTTGTGCCCATTGAATGGCACACCACGACAGTTATCCCACTGCACAAAGGGGGACCACAACAGACCCCGGAAACTACTGCCCCATTAGCCTGACGAGCCTGGTCTGCCAAGGCCATGGAACGTATCATCATGGAACTCATAAACAAAGACATTGGAGATCTCCAAACTCTGGACCCCACACAGTTTGGGTTTGTAAAAGTCAGATCATGTCTCCTAAACCTGATAGACTTCTTTGAAGTAGTCACCAAAGCCATAGATGAGGGTAAGGTGGTTCACACAGCCTATCTAGATCTAGCTAAGGCGTTCGACACCATCCCCCACTCTGGAGTTATAGATAAACTCACTAAACTAGATATAAATCCCTATGTCACAAGATGGGTTGCCAACTGGATTACTGACAGAACCCACACTGTGAAAGTAGCAGACTCCAAATCAGACTTCAGACCAGTGACAAGTGGAGTACCACAGGGTTCAGTCGTGGGTCCTCTCCTGTTTGGTATCTACTTGTCTGAAGTACAGGCTAACACAGAAGGTCTTTGGCTAATTAAATTCGCAGATGACTGCAATCTAGGAGCCATAATTGAAACTCCTAACGATGTGGACATCCTACAAAAGGGCCTCACTGAAACAGATGCCTGGTGTCAAAGCCGTGGTCTCAAGCTCAATGCCAAAAAGTGCATTGTCATCCCCTTTGGTAAAATCTCTTTACCCATGAACTACCACATAGACGGTAGTCTACTTAACACCGAAAGTGTGATAAGAGACCTTGGGACACAGGTGGACAGTAGTCTCTCCTTTGATAATCACATCGCCACAGTGGTCAGGAAATCCTTCTACGTGGCACACCTCATCACAAAAGGTTTCTCATCCAGAAAAAAAGAGGTCATTGTTTCCCTCTACTCATCACTCATTAGACCCATTATAGAATACAACGCCTCTTTTGGTATGTACCTCACAAGACATCTACAACAACTGGAAAGGCCGCAAAAATACCTCACAAAGAGGATTACTGGCCTCACACAGATACCTTACGCAGACCGTCTCAAAAAACGCCAGCTTTACTCCGGCGATCTCTGCCTAGCATACAAAGCTATGTCAAACCCAGAGCTGTTGGAGATGCTCCACTTAAAGAAATCCCAATCCCTCCGAGCTACATGCTCTAGGGACCTAAACCTTGTCACCACAATAAACAGAACATGCTGGAGGGATAGATTCCTGTCTCAGAGACTTCCCATACTCTGGAACAGACTACCTATCTATGTCAGACAAAGCTCCTCATTAGCACTCTTCAAGAAAAATCTTGATGATTGGATGGGTAATAGGAAATTCACCCCGGGGATCACTTCTGTGGTTCTGCTTGACAGGGGCACAGGAAAATAATTTTCTTGGGTGGCGAAAGCCAGGGTAACTTTTTGGCTAGGCTTGTATAGGCCCTAGGGCCAATAGCCTAGTACCTACCTATGAACCTATGAGAAGCCACATTGGCAAATAATGGAATTCCCGTAGTAAATGTAACCGTTTTCTTTGTGTTCTGTTTAAGCATTACATTGGTTTGTAACAGTAGCTGTGAGTCAGTGATATTACCATATAACTGTTTTTACTGGTGAAATAATTTTTAGTTTGAGATAATAGATTTCAGGGTCGATTGGGTGTTTAACATGACTGGCGGAGGAGGGAGGCTTTATCATTAACAACATTCTTTCACCCTTTAATACATTTTAGTTCATGAAAAAAATGCTGCAGGTGATTGATTGAGAGGGCAGACTGAGACTGCAGATAGTTTGATATCTCAAACATATTTTACAGAAAAAACAATATTTTGTTAGTTTATTTGCTTAAGCTTTTGTTTCTGTTGCTTTTGGCATGTCTAGGTCTATAAGTGTATGCGTCTTACTGAGACAGTTCTATCTTGGCAGTTCATATACAAACAGAAGTGAATAGGGGTTCTAAGAACGGCGAAAGCACATACAGCTGAACAGTCTGCTGTAAATTGTTTAACACTACACACTGCATGTATTTGCATTTTCTTTAAATTCTTAATTTTAAAAAAATGTACACTTTATAATGCAGAACAGAATGTTTGAAGTACTGAGACTCACTGCTAAACTTTCAGTAACATTTACCAGCGTCACATAAAGAAGTTAGCTATAGTATGTCATTGTTTTCAGCTTTGATTTCTGTTCCTAAATTTTAATCTTTGGATACAATGTCATACATTAGTTTTGTTTCTTGTTAATATGTTTGTGAGCAGTACAAAATCCAAAAAATAAAACAAAAAAAGCTGTACTAGGCAAATAGAGAAGAAGCAGCTTATGGGTAAGGAAATGCAGAGAACAATAATGAAACGGAACCCTAGGATTCAGGTACACTGCAACCATGATCGGGGCTAGCCCTTCTCTGTATACTGTATGTATACAAGATGGGCCCTGCTGCTAATTAACAACGGATGCATTTAGGCAAGTCTGCACAATGAGCAGCTCATTAAATATCCTGCTCATGGTCAGACCATGGACTGAGGGAAGTAGGAAGAGCGCATATAGGAGTATGGGATGGTCATAAGGAAGTACTAACAGCAGCAGTTGTGCTCATCCATCATGCATCCATCACGGGTGCTTGGTGAGAAAAAGAAGTTATGTGGCAGCCTTACACATTTCTGAAGCTTGTGTGCTGATCCATGTTTTGATCCCCCCCCCAAAAAAAAATATATATACACACACACACACTAACACACACACACACACACACACACACACACACACTCATTCATTTGGTTGACAGTACAAATGACTGATAAAAAAATGTAGCAACAACATACATAGCTGACTAAACATTTAAGTCAATCACAGTTGCTTGAATTCAGAGTCTATACAGTGTAAGTATTTAGGAGCATACAAAAAAGTGAATGTTAGACTGAAAAAGTGGTGTCTGTAAGAATGTACAGGATTCCATTATAGTGGTTATGTGTAGTTGAGTGTTAGCGAGTTAGGGATAGAGTTAGGGTTAGGTTAAAGGATAGGCTTAGTGTTGTATTCATTTGCTGTTGTGCTTGATGTTCTTCATGTTTCACTGTTGCAGTCATCACATTTGGGTTATCTGCCTGCAGGTAGCCCTCAACCGGCCTGAATACCAGAGTCTTCAGATTTCTGGGTCAAATGCTGTCTCTTCTTCCATGACGTCAGGTCATCAGGGGTATAAAACATGCAGCCGACACCATTACATCAGTCTTTCTTGCCGTACGGTGCCCAAAGCAGAAGCAGTTCGCAAGTCCCGGTCGGCCGACTCCTGAAAGTTTCAGACTTGAAGTCTTCAAAAAGATAAGTACCCTGTTGGGGATCCTTTTTTTCTTGCTGTAACCGATGTCAGAAAAAATTAACAATTGTCTTGCCTGTGGAAAGCAAATACCTCATAGAGATTTTCATTCTTACTGCGTCACCTGTTTTGGCCCAGACCACGACATCCCTCGCTGTTGGTTTTGTGCCTTGTTCAACGCCCGAACTATCCATCGTCGGGCCATTTTTGTAGCTAAATATTTTCATTCTCGATCTCCGTACACCAAAATGGCTTTGGTAAGCCATCCGACTACCAATCTTCCAAAAAAAGTAAGGATAAAGACAGAGACAGATGGCATAGGTCCAGAACTGCTGACGACACTATCGTTAAGCTAGTCGCCAGTCCACCGGTACTCAGGTGCTTTTGCAGCCCCTTATACCTGCTACTACAGATTCGCAGGCCTCTACTGAGACCCATTCAGAGTCTGGTATGCCGTGAGATGCTTCTTCGAGTATGGAACCTGCGGATGTCTCTACCTTGGATGGGTCCAGAGCTGCTGTGCAGGCACCGGCTTCTGAGGGTGTATTCAGGCCTACAGACTTTCATATTAAACTGACGGCTTCCTTTCAAACTAGAAATACCAAATTCTTCAGGCCTAAAGATCGCACTACACATACTCAGACCCATATGCCTCAAAAACAAATGCTTAGAATGGCTGAAGACCTTATTACCTTAATTAGGGCAAGCCAACCTTCCCAGTCTAAGAGACTTAGAACTGAAATTCTTTCTGATTCTTCTGGTCAGGAATCTGATGTCTCTGTTCCTTCAGATTACCAGGATTTGCCCTTATCTACTTATGAGGATTCTGCTGCAGAGGATTCCATTCCCTCTGCTTCCCCTCCAGAAGATTTTCCTTTTGGTGAAACATTGCATACCCTTAGGGAGCATTTCCGCTGGGAAAGCAAGGACTATTCTGAGTCCAAAAAGAGACTTAGGGAATTTTTACTCCTACCTCAACACAGGCCTCTAGCTATCACTCCTGTTCTGCCTATTGTAGATCATGTTTTCTTGGAATCTAGCCTTACCTCAGACACTTTGCCTCCAGCTCCCAGGAAACCTGACAGGTACTACAGTGTACCTGACTCCCACAAGTTCCTTTTCAAGAATTCTACTGCAGATCCAGAGACCATTTCCCCAAGGACCAAAAGGCATTAAGGCTACTACTGCCAAAAATCCTACCCCTTCTGATAGGGACTCTAGAGCCTTATACAGATGGGGTATGAAGGTATAGACTTCTGCTACTTTGACCATTAGGGCTTTAAATTGCCAGTTTCATATGTTAGAGTATCAGCAGCATATTATGGGACTACTTAAACAGAAAATTATGTTGATTCCTGACTGTGCTGAACACAGAATTGCAAGATTTAATGCATTCTGCTGAACAAGTTGGTAAACATACTTTGCAATGTGGTTTTGATGCTTTAGAAGCATTTTGCAGGGCTGCTGTTACTGGGTCTGTACTTAGAAGGCATGCTTGGCTTAAGGAACAAAACTTGCCAGATCATGTTAAAGCTAAATTACCCTTAAATCAAGACCGCCTTTTTGGCAACAAAGCAGAATAAGTCCTCAAAAGGATGGGGGAAAAGCTAAATCTATGCAAGCTGTTAAAGAATTCTTACAAGTACAGCCACCCAGATTCAGTAGGCTTTGGCTTTCAAAGAACTGGTCCTTTCCAGCCCCTTCCAGGCCTTCTCAGTCCAAACCCAGGAACAGCTGACCACCAAGACTTCAGTTTCAGGCTTCGCACAGATCTAAGCAGTGGGGGTTCCCACTTCCAAGACAGGGAGTAGTAAGCCACCCCCTATGGAAAAATGGCACAATGACCTGCTCAACTACTTGCTACTAGGAGGAAAGCTCACCCTGATGCAAAAAAAAAAACCTGGGAACTCATTACCCAGGGCAAATGGATTTTGAACATAGTTTCCCTGGGATACAGATTCCACTTCCACACCTTACCAACCCCAAGTGGTTGGCCAGACCTCCCCCCAAATCAGTGGGTGGAGGCCCAAAGACAAGTACTCTCCCTCCTCAGTATCAGGGCTATTCAACCCGTCCCAGCAGAACAAAGGGGACAAGCTTTTTATTCAAGACTGTTCCTGGTACCCAGAAAAGAAAACTCCTGCTGTCCTATCCTGGACTTCTCTATTCTCAACACCTTTTTGGTGGTTCCAAAATTCAAAATGCTAACTCTTCAACAGCTTTTTCCTATGCTAGCCAAGGATGCCTGGCTGGCAACCCTAGACTTAAAGGAAGCTTACCTGCACATCCCAATAAGGGAATCCTGCAGACAATACCTACATTTCAGGGTGGGTTCCATGCACTGTCAGTTCTCTGCACTTCCCTTTGGCTTATCTACTGTGCCCAGGGTGTTCACAAAATGTCTAGCTCCAGCCATTGCATTTTGCAGACAGAGAAATATTCAGATTTAACCATATTTGGCCGATTGCTTGATTCAAGCAGAAAGTCAGGACTTGCTTTTACAACACCTGGCATTTGTAAAGAAACTTCTAAACTCACTGGGGTACACCATCAACGAAAAGAAATCACACCTAGTACCCTGCCAAGAGATTGTATTCCTGGGAGCAAGCTTGAATACAACTTCCCGGATGGCATTCCTCACTCCGGAGAAATGTTTGTTTGGCAACCTACTTCAAACTATTGGCCACAAAACCCCAGCTATCTGCAAGGAAAATACTGCAAGCTGTGGGGTTCATGGCCTCTTGCATTCTGCTAATTCGATATGCAAGACTGCATATGAGGAAACTTCAATGGTATCTAAAAAGTCTATGGTGTCAACATTCTCAGAATCCGGAAACAATGATTCCTATCATTCCTTGTCTAAGGACAGAGTTCCTTTGGTGGGCAGAGGCCTGCCACCACAATAAGGGACTCCCTTTCACTCTACCCCATGCCACCCAAATCCTAACAACAGACGCATCAGAATATGCATGGGGGGCTCACATGGCAGGGCAGTGCATTCAGGGCAAATGGGACCCAAAACAGATGCACCTGCATATCAATCAAAAAGAAATGTTAGCTGTACAGAATGCTCTGACAGCCTTCAAAGACCTTATCCTTCCAGGACTACTATTGGTAAAGACAGACAACACCACAGTTATGTGGTACATAAACAAGCAGGGGAGAGCCCACTCCTACCCTCTCTGCAGACTAGCCATGGCTCTGTGGAACACAGCCTTGAGCTACCAAGTGCACCTACAAGCTCAATTCCTACCAGGCAAACTAAATTCACTGGCAGACGACGTAAGCAGAAATCTCATGGACCCACACGAATGGAAACTGGAACCCAAAATATTCAAGCTCTTAAGGAACAAATGGGGGACTCCAGAGGTAGACCTGTTTGCCTCCCCTCAGAACAACCAATTGAACACATTCTGGACCAGAACTCCCCACGTTCAAGCTTGGAAAGTGGATGGCCTGTCCTTTAACTGGGAGAGCCTTTTGGTTTATGCCTTTCCCCCTCTGCCTCTCCTCTCGAAGGTTCTCCTAAAGATCTAACAGGACAAGCCAAGGACAATACTGATTGCACCAGACTGGCCACGCCAGCACTGGTACCCCCTTTTGCGCAGTCTGACAGTGCTACAACCATGGCACCTGCCGCAGACCCCTTCCCTGCTGTCCCAGCAGGATGGCCAGATTCTGCACCCTCAGCTTCAAACCCTGAACCTGGCAGCCTGGCCAATTCCATGAGCTCACCTCCAGCAACCCTCAGTAAGCAGGTGCTGGATGTCATTCTTGAGGCAAGGAGGCCTAGTACTAGAAAATCCTATTCAGAAAAGTGGAAAAGATACTGTTCCCGGAGCCAGGCTCAGGGGATGGGCACAACGGTGCCCAGCTTGCCCCCTCTTCTAGATTATTTGACAGAAATGCTCCTCAAGGGCCTATCTTTCTCGGCAATTAAGATTCATGCCTCTGTCATTTCAGCACAAGATAATATTGAGCCACCCCTCTTCTCTTATCCCCTGCTAAAGCAATTCCTTAGTGGGGCAAAAAAATTAAGACCCTCTAGGAGAGTTCCCACTCCAGCCCGGGACCTTAACTGGACCTTAATTGGAAAAACTCACCCCCCCCCCCCCTTTAAACCAGCTGCTACAGCAGAGTTGAAATTCCTTTCTTGGAAGACAGCCTTACTTCTAGCCATCACGTCAGCAAGAAGAGTGTCTGAATTACAGGCCCTCATGGTAGTGGAACCCTTCATTATCTTCCATGCGGATAGGGTTTCCCTCAGGACTAATACATCCTTTATGCCCAAGGTGGTGTCTAGTGTGGCCCTAAACCAGTCAATTCATTTGCCTACTTTTTTTCCCTAATCCTCAAAAAAAAAAAGGGGAAAGGATACTGCATTCTCTGAATGTGCACAGACAGCTTAGATTCTATTTGGACAGGACTAAGCCTCTCAGAAAAATCTGACCAGCTGCTAGTTAGCTTTGCTGCAGGGGCAGAGGGGAAGGCCATTTCAAAGCAAACCATTTCCAAGTGGATAGCCCATTGCATTAATTTCTGCTACAAGCACCATGGAAAACCTACCCCACAGGGGATAAGATCACATTCCACCAGGGCTGCATCTACCTCTATGGCATTTCTCAGAGGAGTCCCTATCAGGGACATCGTGGAAGCAGTTTCATGGAGCTCGGCACATACTTTCACCAAGCATTACCACTTGCCTATCTTTTCTAAATCCAGAGCTGGATTTGCCACAGCAGTCTTACAGGGCCTGAATGCTTCCTTAGCTTTGGGAATCAACCCAAATGTGATGACTGCAACAGTGAAACACGAAGAACATAGTACAGTTGTGTACACTTACCATAAATGTTGATGTTCGAGTGTATTCACTATTGCAGTCCTGGTTACCCTCCCTCCAGCCCCCTGACTTCTCTTGGCTCTACCTTTACTTCTTGTTTGGCATATATTATATCATGTGTATTTGCTTTTTTGCTGGGGGTGTACCATATCATATAATTGCTTACTATTGTGGGGGCACCTGACATCTTGGGCAAGAATAACTGATGTACTGGCGTCGGCTGCATGTTTTATATCCCTGATGACCTGATATCATGGAAGAAGTGACAGCATCCAATGCAGAAATCCGAAGACGCTGGTATTCAGGCCAACTGAGGGATACCTGCAGGCAGATAACCCAAATGTGATGATTGCAACAGTGAATACACTCGAACATCTACTTGATTAGTGGTACTGTTAGGAAAAAGGATTTTTAATGAAGTAATGTGTATGGTTAGGGTTAATATTAGCACACATGAATAAGGTGAACAAGGAGGTTTTATTATTCTGGTTCACCATGACACTTTAAGGTGCGAAACATGGCAGTCCATATTTCTGTAAATGCTGTAAAGAAAGTAGGCAATATAGTGTTTCAATTTCCATAAGGTTAGATGTGGAATTAAAGTTCCTACCTGGAGGCATGGCCTGGACCATGAATGCACAATGCTGCCTGCCAGGAACCAGGCACTTGCACAACTTAGAGGACAGCTAGCATGACACTTGCCAGGTGTTTTTATCGTACAATATCCTGTTTAATAATTTGGACCATGACTAAGGAGTGCAGAGGACATGCAGATAGTCTTGCACAGAGAGAGGTTTGCACACCTTGTGCTTTAATGTATTCGCTGGTGATTCTTTATTTAGCACCAGAACTTTAGAACAGGCCTTACCTGATCACAGGTGATGCTTTATCTGGTACCAGCACTTTGGAACTCACCTTACCTGCTCACAGGTGATTCTTTATCTGGCACCAGCACTTTGGAACTCGCCTTAGCTGATTACTGGTGATTCTTTATCTACACCAGCAGTTTGGAACTGGCCTCACCTGATTGGAACTGGCCTCACCTGATTGCTGGTGATGATTCTTTAACTGGCACCAGCACTTTGGAACAGGCCTCATCTAATGTTGGAGGATCTAGAACATCTAAAAATGATGGAGGAGATGAGCAGACATAGTCAGGGAGTACAGAGTGTGAGCTGAGCACAGGGAATGTGACCACTGCATCCATTACATTGACCGTGGACACAGCCAATTTGACTGCTGATTCCCAGGATACACACACCATGCAGGAGGTAGGGCAGGATAATACAGACAATATGAGTCAGAGAAGTGTGTTTCCCTTGGTAGATGCTTGTCAGAATGTGTCCCTAGCATATGTTGTCAGAGAAGTACATATGAGGGACCAAGGTAATGGTGCTTGCTACTGACATGGTTACTGCACTTCCCCTGAGGTTGATGTATTAGTGGCTGCAACTCCCATATATGAAAGTCCACTGTAGAAGTAGACTAATACCACCACAGTTATGGAAGAGGTAATGTGGGTCATACAGGGTGAGTATGATGACCTACGGGAGTATGTGTCCTGTATGTGCAGTTGACTGGATAGACTCAATCACACACTGGAATGCGCCATATCCTCTCAGGCTCACCTGCCAGTGGTAAGGTGTTGTTGATGGATTTGATCCACTACTACATGCCCAGGTGTCTGTGAATGACCAAAATTAAGCTGCCACAATTTTTCCAAGTCTACATCTGTTGAGGAGGAGTCTATACCCATGAGAGGACCCTGTGGTCATGGCAGTAGTGACAGCGGTATGTCTCAAAGTAGACATCACTCACAGCCATGGAGCAGGCCAGCATCTAGCCTGGGTCATAGTACATCTAATGCAACTCTTGGTAGAGCCAGCTCTCATGTGTCAGCATGCTTGACATGTTGAAACCTCTTACATGCGTGCACTGGACCTGTCCAGTACATTGAACTGCAGTGCTGCTGCTACTGCTGAAGCTGTGTGCCAGCACATTTATAACATTAAAGTCCCCAGTGTAGCGCACACATACACACACACACACACACACACACACACACACACACACACACACACACACACTGGCCCATCAGAAAGGCTTGCACATTAAAGTACCCCCAACAGTAACAAGCAATATGCACAGTAGCACATTTTGTTTTATTAATCTTGAGCACTCAACACACGTTTCTTGTGAAAGACATGACTTCTGTGCTCCCTTCACCTCCTGTGCAAATGATAACTGTGACCTACCCTCTGTACAGTGTTACATGGGATGCATATGTCGGATGCACAGGATCACAGACAATATGCATTTCTACCATTCTGTTTTGGGGATGGCACACATTCATTAAAAGTCCATTTTTTTCAGTAAGAAATGCAAATGGTTGAAAATGTTTATATTCCTTATAAAAGTCTTTTTCATTGGGCACCTCAAGTACTTTCTTCATTAACATATAACCCTATAAGTCGTGCATAATACGTGCTGTAAAGAAAGTTGAAATGGAGTAAATGCACAATATTTAAAAATGCCACTCCATTGGTCAATAGCATGAACATGTATGTTTAAAATTGTATAAATTAGTATTACGTGTATACATGCAAGAAAGAACAGAGTTGTAACAGTCTGTTTCTCCATTCAGTGTCCAAAGATGCGTCGGTATGGGTTTGAACTTAAAATGCAAGATAAGTACAGTCATTTTCTGGCAGCAGAAAGTGAACAAGAAATGGACGAGTGGATTGTAACGTTAAAAAAGATCATACAGAGCAATGCCGAACCTCCAGTTGAAGAGAAAAGAAATGGAGCGACAAATGAAACTTCACATGGTAAATGGTTTTTCAGATGTTTTCAGTGTCATACGGTGCAATCTAACTTCATTTGTGGCTCTCTGTCAACTTGATGTGCTTAGTGTAATTATAAAATTGAGCCAACATTGATTTTCCTGCAGTTTGGTTTCCTTCCTCTTTGCCTAATTAAAGATGCTATAAACAGTCTCTCAATCACATTAACTTCTCAGACCTGTTTTTCAATACTGCATTCAGAAATGAGTGGTCAGAGTGAATGTTTTCTTGCTGCCAAAACAATTGACTGGAAGCCTTTAGTGGCATTAGAAGTATTTTTTTGTAACGTGCCTGCCTTTCCATTTGGCCGTACATACACTTTCACATATGTATAATATGCACTGGTGCAGTAATTGGCGTTTTGTTTCTGTCAGATAATTAAATTTACTTCCTTTTAGATATCACAATTTTTAATATCTGCAGCTTATGGCATTCTGTCAGTAATCATTTTTTTTGTTCCACCCTCATTGCATACCTTCTAGGTTTGCTCTCTCCTACTGTGTACCTTCCAGGTGACCATTTGCTGTGTTTCCCTATTACTCCTTCTAACATAATGTTCCTGGTATTACTTTTCCAGGTGCTAGGGCCAGCATAGCCTTAGGTAGGTTGAGAAGAGCACATGGAAAAGCGGAGCGGATTCTCTGGCAGTACCATGTATGCTGTCATGTATGTGAGGGATTTCTTGGGATACCCTAACTGGGCATTACTGCTGATGTCATACATATCACTGCATGTGACATTAGTCAGCTCTAGCCCTACCCTTTAATTCTTAATTTCAGTGGCAATCTGTCTTGTGATAATGGAATACTGCCATCACTAGGAGGGTTCCAAATTACAGACAGAAATCCCACTTCTCCAACCCAGAATGGACAAGCCAACAAAACAGCATTACTTCCTGCCCATCCCTTCTAGGCTCCTCCAGAAACCAAATTGATAGTTGATCTTGGGTCATCTGGGTCACAGTGAGGGGTGCTCTATCTGTCTCTGTCATGAAACCAGGGTTCATTCTTGTACAGTACTTTGTTTACTTTTACTGAGCAGAAAGGTAAAGCATTTCTGCAATTATAATCTTTTTCAGAGAGCCCAACACTGAAGCTAAACCAATTCAGTCAAATTGAGGTACCTTTAGGGAGAGGGGCAAGTAACTACTTTTTGGGGAGAAAGTGCTAGGATGTTTTTACGTCTTAAATCACTGAAACTTGGGGTGCATATTGTTCGTGGTTCAATATTGTGAGCTTCGTGGATTGACCTTGCAGATGTACACAGTATGCAAGCTATTCAGTAAACGTGAACACACACAAAATATTTTTAAACTTTCTTCAAGGTCTCCGTAACAGAAAAGGAATATTGGTCGCTGACATGTACACTTATTCCCTTTACTGCTCATTACCAAGTTATTCTTCTGTTCTTGAGTCTTTATACAGACAAACTAAAAGGCATTTCACCGAGCACCATATAATCAAGTGTCATGGAAAACAGTACAATAACATTGACTGTATATTAAACTAGTAATTGATTTTTGCATGTATGTTCCCAAAACAGTATATTGTATAGCTGCATAGTTATGCAGTTTGGATGGCACAGGGGATGTTGTAATTTGGGCATATGTCTTAGGGGCTGTGTGTTGGCATTTTTACATTTGGTTACAGAATATCTATATGTATAGTCACACAACTATGCGGTTAAGGTAGTTCCCAGAGATAGTATATGTTTAGTTATTACTTCTTTCATTGGATCAAGAGTTGATCTATTTTTTGGTACATCTTCTCTCGATGAAGTGCAACTTTGATGAAGCAACATATATTCAGCTCTCCATGGGGATACTTTTATTTCTTGTGCCTCAAAAAACTGTTTAAGTGCCAACAGCCATTTTTGATGATTGAAAGAACAAATGCAGTGAACTATAAGGCTAGGCAGTCAAGAGAGAGACAGACAGACAGAATTAATATTTCACAGTAATGTACTGAAGCCATGGAAATAAGTAGAAAATTCTGCAGCAAGTCAGCAAATGACATTCACACAGAAGAGATCAAAGACTCTTGTTCAGCAAGAGGAATTCTAGTGATAAGTACTTTAAATCAGGAATAAAAAGAGATTTTTTTGGTAAGAAATAAGAGTGTTCTTAGATGTATCTGGAAGAACTAAACTGATACAATATAACATAAAAATAACACCTGGAAGAAAAGTAGACTGAGACCCTATAGGCTAATAGAGTCACGGAAACAATTAGTAAGAGATGATTAAAATATGCTCAAAACTAGCAGACAGAGTGAATGGGGCCAAATAGTGTTAGTTCCTAAACCCGATGGAAGAAGTATCAGATTCTATAAAGACTTTAGGAAATTGAACAGCATTTTGAAGTCCAATAGGTATCCCTTGGACAGAATTGATGCTGAGGCTGTCATAAAGAATATTGTACAACTTCTACTTCTCTTCTGTAATATGTTTTTGTTTATTGGGAATTCTACCCCAAATGTTAAAATGCAGCAGAGGCATTGCTGGTTCATTTTATTGGAATCAGTACCCCAAACTGGGTAAAACAGCTTAATATGTGGAACTTCAAATTAATGAAATGGTCTTGGAGCTTATGGATATGAATCCAGGGAGCCAGTATTGGTCCACGAGTTTGTTCTTGCTAGATTCAGAAGGGTGAAAACTACTTGTTTGGAAATTATATGATATAGTTGACTACTGCTGTTAATCACACGAACTTGGTTTTTTGTTTTTTCTCTTTCAAATAATTTAAGTCAGTAACTAGGTGGATTACAGCTGATGTTCTCTGTACTCAGTTGTAACACAATTAAAGCTTTATTCTAGTAAAAATAAGAATTGATGTGTTGCTACAGTACCTAGGAAAGGTTAGATACATGAGAACACTAGATTTGATAAAGACACATTAGCAATTTCCTCCTCTGCTAATGATAAAAGCAGTCTTTATAACCTAGGAAGATCTGTTTCAGTACACAATACTACCACTAGATGCACACAAAACTCCAGTCAGCTTTCAGATATTGACTGATTAAATGTTGTTCAGATAACTGAGTCGGCTGCTTATCACTCGTATGACATAGTCATCCATTCAGATAACTGAGTCTGCTACTTATCGACAGTGCAGCATGCGGTGGTGTACCCATATGAAATAGTCGTCCATACAGAAAACTGGGTCTGCTACTTATCGACAGCGCAGCATGTGGTAGTGTACCCATATGGCATAGTCATCCATTCAGATAACTGAGTCTGCTACTTATCGACAGTGCAGCATGTGATGGTGTACCCATATGACATAGTCATCCATTCAGATAACTCAGTCTGCTACTTATCAACAGTGCAGCATGTGGTGGTGTACCCGTATGACATAGTCATCCATTCAGATAACTGGAGTCTGTCACTTATCAACAGTGCAGCTTGTATTAGAATCTATAAGGCAGAAAGGCTTGACTGTGATCACCAAGAAAAATAAACTGGTCATAGCAGAAGTGAAGTGTTTAGGTCACCTTATAGGAAGAGGAGTGGTAAGACCACAACTAGAAAAAAAAAACAGTGCCAATAAAACAGCCTATACCCCCCCCCCCCCCCCATTAAAGCACATGTGAACATTTTTTCTTGGATTGGCTGGGTGCTACAGTAAATTTAAATTTAGCTTTGCATGCCTTTTGATAGATTTCACAAAAAAAAAAAAAAAAAGCACCAAAAAAAGGACCCTGGCAGACTAGCGACTTTACTGTGTTATACCTTAAACTTCCTTTGAAGAAGGCTGTTGGGAAATATGCACATAACCCTTTAGGACATACAAGTGTTTCAGTTACATGGCTTCTGAATGACCATGATTTTTTTTTACTTTTTATAACGTAGTGGGTGAGTGATCATGGCGACCATAAGATGCCTAGCCATATACACCTAGAAGGAGAGAAACTTAAACGGTCTTGCCTTCCTTTACAAGTACTTAATAGAGCTCCCCTCCCTAATTGAGCAGGACTGTACATGATAACCCTGGTGTGAATTAGTGTCTACCCATCCAGTTATCAAGACTAGCACTCCATAGGCTAGGAATATGTTATGAAAACATCTCTAAAGAGAGTCTTATTTATTTGTTGGTGCTAATTTAGGTCCTTAGTGTGGGTGTTTGTTGAGCCACTGGTTTTACAAAGAAATAGACCAGATAGGACTGGGTCTTTCTTAGCTTGAAAAGCAAGATACAGATCACCATGCAGCAACCTCTAAACTGAGTATAAGGAGACTTGTACTAATCTCTTAGGGAGGTTGACAGATTTAAAACTTTAATTTTCTTGGCTGGAATCTGTGGCACCTTTCCAATTGGGTAATATGTTTGGATTTGTACATGCCAACGGTGCATTGTATCCATTGATGAGTCTGGTAGGGGAAGAGTACAGTAGAAGGATGAATTATTTTGATCTTGATAATATTTCCCTGAAAATTAACTGGGACATCTAAAAGAATTTCCTGACTGTGGTGTAAAGATGATGACCGAATGAGAGAAAGTTATCAACATAAAACTTTTATGGCTATATCTGTCTGAAGAGGAGTACATTTGTAATATATAAGGTTCTTTCAAATGCTACTATGCTAATTTAATTTGAGATTGTTTTGGGTACACCGTGTATATACATATTTCAGCCCTTGCTGGAGCTATTTTGTATCAGTGGATGAGCAGATAGATAACAGTGCACAGTTGTCCATCATCCACAAACTTTGTAAACCACACTTCTGGAATATTGGAGTGGGTGTGTCTAAAATAAATGCCAAATGGGAGAGGGCCTACGACTGATATCCGTGTCACCCCTTTCGCTAGAGTTTTGCATTCAGAGAGGGAACCAGCAACGTTCACATTTTGGGATATGTTGGATAGCAAGTTTGCAATCCAGTGGACAGTGTAGAGGTTTTATTAAGGCATTCAGGTCAGTAAAGCACACCCCATTGACATGAATGGCTTAATATTGACTTATAAAAAGCATTTAATTAGAGTCATTCAAAAGTTGTGTAGCTGAAGCACTTGCCTGTCCTTAAGGGTTCATTTACATATTTCCAGTGAGTTTCCTTCAGATGAAGTTTAAGGTATTACACAGTGAAGTTTCTGCTTTGCAAAAATCTTTTTGATGTTTTCTCCTAGGAGGTTTATCCCTTTTTAATTCCTCCAAGTCTTTTGGGTTTCTAATACCATGACAGGAATGGACCCCATTCCTAAGTCAAAGTATGATTAAAATTCATGAAATTAGTATTATTTCAGTCTTTGATTTCAGTCACTTGTGCTCTTCGCAGCACCTGAAATGTGCCCAGTAATGACTCCTTCTGCAGTTCACATGGAGTTACGTGTACTGGTAACATATCCAAGTATGACTGTAAATTCTTTTTTATAAGACACGTTGCTCCTACTACTATTGGAACTGTCTGGGTATCTTTCTTTCATATCGCTGTTGTTTCTGCCTGCAGATCCTGATATTTTATGATTTTGTGTCTCTGTAAACAAGACACTATAGTCACTGGGTGTGGCGATTTCAATGATCAAGGCTGCTTTTGTCTTCTTTTCTTGGACCACTATGTCCGGTTTTCTAACATCTGTCTTTTGGACTGTTGGTAATGGGTGATTCCATGTGATGCAAACATTTTCATTTCCTATGATGCTTTGTGGCTCATGTTTCCAGTGTTTTTCAGCCACTTCAGTACCATAATGTTTGTACAATCCCCAGTGCAACAGTCTCGCCACATAATTATGCCTTTCAGTATACAGTCCTTCTGCCATTAGTGTGTCACAACCAGCAATAAGGTGAGTGACTGCTTCCAATTTGGTTTTACAAAACATACATTTGTCTGTTTCTCCCACATGTTCAATGGACTTTGTAAACCAGAGTCTAAGTAGCCCACTATCTTGGGCTGCCAATATTAGCCTTTCATTTCTTGGTTTGAATTTGCCTCTCTATAACCATTCCTGCATTCGTTTCTGATCAACATGATGTTCTTCCAGACGTTTTCTTACTTGCACCTATATTTTTGTTTTTTTCCACATTTCTTGCCTTCTCATCTGGTACTTCACTTTATATTCTTTCTTTTGTTTTTTGGCACATTCAGTTGCTGCCTAGTTTTTATCTACTTCTGGTTTGATTTCCATTCCTGCTTGAAGTCAATATGCTTCTGCTAAATTAGGCAGAGAAGTCATCTTAGATTTATTCTCCTCATGTTTCAAAACTTTCACTACATTTGGATCTTGTGAGGTCAATAGATACGTGTGGAGTCCCAAGATTGCAGATCTATACATGTAATGTATTTCAAGGAGGCCCATCCCTCCTTCGAAACGGGGAATGTATAATCTTGGTATACACTGATTTTTATAAATAATTTGGTGAGTATGAAGCATCCTTCTTGTTTTACTATCTAATCTATCCAACACTTTTTGGGGCCAGTCAATCACTCCAAAACTGTAAGTTAGGACAGGAAGAGCAAATTGATTTATAGCTTGGATCTTGTTCCTAGTTGTCAATGCTGTTCTCAGGATTAATTTAAGTCTTCTAAAGTATTCCTTACTGAGTTAAATTCACATTTGTTAATATTTTATTGCTGATCCTTCATCAATTCCCAAGTATTTATACACTCCCTCTTGCTCAAGTTCCTTTGTATCAGACTGATATTTTCCTGGTGCTGCAGTTTTCCTGCTTTAAAGGTTGCTTTTGCACATTTATCAAGACCAAGTGACGTTCTGATGTCATCTGAAAAAGTTTTGACAACCTGCAGCTGTGCTTTCAGTTCCTTATCTGATGAGCTATACAGTTTTAAATCATTGACAAGAAGATTAGAAGTCATTAGACTTTGTTGTTTTCTAGGAGCCAAATTATAGCCACGGCCTAAGCTTTTAAGTAAATGGGTTAAGGGCAAGACAGAATAGAAACAGTGACAGAGAGTCACCCTGGAATATCCCTTTTGAATTTTTATTCCTGGGATAATACTCTGTCCTTTATCATGGCTTAATTGCAAAGTGGTCTGCCACTGTTTCATGGTCACTGTGATGTAGTTGATCAGTGTGGGGTGTATCTTATACATATTTAAGCACACTTATCCATAAATCTGGGATACTATCAAATGCTTTTTTATAGTCAATCATGTCATACTTAGATTCTTACCTTTTTTACAGTTCTCCGCTATAACTATTTAACAACAAATGATCCTTTGTTCCATATGACTTTCTTTTATTGCCCTTTTGTTCTACTGCCATAATTGAGTTTTTTTCTTAATGACTGTAAACTCTGTCAGTGTCAGTTGCCATGTATAATTTATATGTCGTTGGAAGGCAGTTATTGGCCTATAATTTTTAGGTTAGCTTGCATGTTCTCTCTTAAGGCCATTGTTTTGCCTGTTGTTAGCCAGTGTGGTGCCTGTTCTGGGTACGCATATAAATATTCTTACTCATGGCTAAATCCTCATGCAAAGATCTTAATACTTTTAACCAGAAGTTAGGTACTGCATTTGGGCCTGGGGTGTTCCAGTTAAAGACTTTTCTTAACTTTGTTTCAATCTGTCTGGCTGTTACTTCATCCCATTTCATATCCTGTACCTTTAAACTTCTTATTCTTTCTTTTACTTCTATCCATTTAGCACTTTTGTTATGTTACATAGGATCTTCATAAATACTTCTCCAAAATGTATCTATTTCCTCTCTTTTTTGGTGGTCTTTCAATTCCTTTTACCATATTTCCTAGTTCTCTGTAAAACTTTTTTGGGTCATCAATAAATTGCTTATTTTGTACTTTTTCCCTTATATTTATCTGTGTATCTTCTAAGTTTTTCTGCCTGTGCTGAAATTTTTAGTTTGTTATTTGTGATAGTGCATGATAGATCCTGGTCTGTTCTAATATTGTGCATTGCTTTTATCACATCTATCTTTCTTAGTATTTGTTGATCTATTCCCTTTTCTATAATCCTCTAACAGTGACACTTCTTGTCTTAATTGCTTTATAGTTTTCTCTATTCGATATTTCCATGATGGTATTTGATTTCTCCCCTTCCTTTCCCTCACTACCCTGTGATCTTGTGGTAGAACGTTATCAGTTATTAATTTAGCTGCACAGTAACATATCCTGTTTACTTCTGTTATATTGCATGGATCTCTATGGAAAGTTCTAATTACTCCATTCATTTGTATAATCAGACTTCTGACTTTTTAGGTTTTATTGACTTTCTGCAGTCTGTTTCTCTCATTGATCTTAATATATCGATCCATGTCCATTAAATCAAGCAACTGTTCTCTTAGCTTATTTTCTTTTTATCTGTGTGACATCTTTGGTTGTTCTTTAAAAGAGCTGCTATGAAGGTGCAATTTTTCCTTGTGGAAGATATAGCATTTAAAGATCAAAAAAGTATATTATGTTCTGAACCAGTGTTAGTGACCCCTGATTTTTCTAGGAAATGTATGTATAATATTAATTTATGTAATAAAAATGTATATTAAATAAATAATTAATTAACTAAAGATATACAGGTGCATCAGTAGTTTTAAGAGCAGCATTATTCAAAGATATTTGAAATGAGGTAGACCCTGTGTGCTATAGCAGTTGAAAATTATACAGTGCCGAGAAAAAGTATATAGACATTGAATAAGGGTGACTGGCTGTGAAGTGGACCTTTAACTCACTGAAATGCTGTTAGGTAGCCACCTTAACTTAGTGTTTGATCATACCCACGACCGTATTTGAGTAAACAGATATGGCAATAAAAAGTTGTCAGTGGGCAATAATCCTTCTAACACTTTCCATACACATTGATACATAGGGCTGGACTAGCTAACAGGAATGCTAGTGGACTGCTGAGATCCCTCAACCCATCACTGAGAGTTCAAAACTGATTGATTGTTTTTCTACCAGGAGTAGTTGTAACATCTTGCATACAGAAAAATATGTGCATTTGAAAGTGTGTAAAGGGAGTTGTGTAGTAAAATTCAAACAGCACTTTAGTCAGGCAATCCTTTGTACTAGTTTAATAATGAGAAATCAGTTGCCAGTTTAGTGCTGTATAAAAAGTAAATTGCCTTTTCAAAGAAAATCAAGAAGTTGGGTCCACATATACAGGTGCTTTGTGGGTTAGAATAGGGGTTTTGACCTAAAGATTTATGAAGTTTGAGGGCCCAGTCTGGACTCTTTGTGGATGTGACCTGAGATAAACTCGGGAGAATTTTTTTTTCTGGTGAAGCTGTAGGGAAGACCTGCAGTTGTGATTTATCATTTTAACAGCCCAAGGACAGAGGCTGTCAGTGAACCATTTTGTGCTATTTTTTGTAACAGACATGGACCACCAGTGCTTTTTATGTTTTACATAATGTTGTTCTATTCAAATCTGGCTCGAAGGGTAAAGGTCTAATGATGAGGTTTTGTTTTCAGCCAAGCCTCATCTTACGTATTCATGGTCAGTTTCAGCCATAGTAGCTTTACTCAGTCCTTTTGACTGACAATGATGTGCACAAATGCTACAGTAAATGCGAATTCAGGTTATATGAATATTAAATAACATGCCATTTGGCCAAATGTCATTTCTGTTGTACTAGTTCAAGTTAGGAAGTTTAGCATTAAGGCATGGAATGGTTTAGGGTTTTGGCAGTGTATGAGGTGTTGCATCCTGTGGGGGATTGTAGTGGGGTTGCATCCCACAAGAAATACTATGGATAATTGTTTGTTTTGTAAATGTTGACTGAATTTGCATTTCAGAGAAATTGCTTTGATTTTTTCACTGTTTGGTCTCATTTTAATTGTGATTAATTTATTTTCAAAGGCATGTCCTAAACCACACTTCCTTTATGGCAGACAAGCATACTGTCTCCCTATAAAGTAAACACAGTAATGCTTTCTCTTAGCATCTCTACAGATAATGTTGTTGTGTCTTTCGGCTTTTCCCAGTTAGGGGTCACCACAGCGGAACTCCGGTCCGCTAATGATTGGCAGTTGATTTTTACATGCCGAGTTGCCGGCCCTGATGCACAACCTTCAGCAAAGGTATGCCCATTCACGCATGTCTCCACGCAGAAGACGCTCTAGCTGAGAATCGAACAGGACAACGTCTTACTGTGAGGTGACAATGCTACCGCAGCACCACCACCGCAGTTCCAGTCAATTCTTTGTCCAGTGCATTCCATTCATTTCTATTTGTTGCAAGCTCTTATATTGACTTTTATGGTTCTTTTTTGTTTCAGCAAGAAATACTTTCTGGATTACGTTATATTTAACAGTTTTTAATGCCCTAGCTCTAGCTTCTCATTCACGTTTTTTAAGACAAAGTTGTTAATGCACGTATTTGCTCAATTTACAGATGATGAAACTTGCAGCCAAGGCATGATGGAGAGTTTAGAAAGAAGCATGCATCCTGAGCTAATGAAGGTATTTTCTTTTTAACTATATATGACATAATTTAAGGTAAATCATAGCTATCAGAAGTAGTACTGCATTCTTTGTTTTTCTATTTTTCACGCATTCAACTATTTTAACATTTTTATTGAATTTTTAAATATAGTGTTTTATCTTTCATTATTTCAATATTCAGTATGCAAGAGAAACAGAACAACTAAACAAAATGAACAGAAGTGATGGACGGCACAAGCTTTTTTCCCTTGATTCTGAAGTTCAGGTAATACAATTTAAGTATAGTAGATCCATTTGTTAGTATTTTATTGCACTTTATGTTGATTTAAAAGTATGCATTCACAATATGTTTTATTGTAAAATTCGTTTGGTTTCATTTGTTATTAAATGCAACTTTTTTCTGTAGGTCGTTAGAGAACATGAAAAATTGATCAGCTTTATTGACTGAATCACTATGTTTGAGATTATTTACATAAGCAGATGATAGCTATGAGCTGTAAATGATGTCCCGTAGCAAAGTGTGCATTAAATAATTTAATATATAACAGAAAGCACTGCATGGTGCAAGGCTTGAGTCTGAGTACTGTTGTGTTACAGAGGACAAGGTACGTATTAAGTAATTCAGATACATAACTAAGAGTACTCTAAGGAACAAGGCCTGTATATGAGTGTTGTTATATTACAGAGAATTACAATGAAAGTTTTTAAGATGTATGTGAGATTAGATTGTTGTTGTTGTTGTGTCTTTTGGCTTTTCCCGGTTAGGGGTCGCCACAGCGGAACTCCAGACCGCTAATGATTGGCAGCAGATTTTTACGTGCCGAGTTGCCAGCTCTGACGCACAACCTTCAACGAAGGTACACACATTATCGCATATCTCCACACAGATGACACTCTAGCTGAGAATCAAACGGGACAGCGTCTTACTGTGAGGCGACAACACTACCGCAGCACCACCACCGCAGTACGACATGTATGTGAGATTAGATTATCTTGTGTAAATACCTCTAATTAATTTTGGAAAAAAATATATACATTTAAACCTTATTGTGAATGCACAGAGCTTTAATACTTGATCACATGACTATTCATGCACAGAGCTCTAATACTTGATCACATGACCATTCATGCACAGAGCTCTAATACTTAATCACATGACCATTCATGCACAGAGCGCTAATAATTTATTACATGACCACTGCTGAGTGTTCTTCTTGCCATATTATTAAGCAACTTAAAATGCAAGCAGGATTTGCTTCTAACAACACATTCCTTAGGATTCATAAAAACTGTACTGCCCTTGCTAATCCTCAAGCATGAGTTGGTCAGTTAGCGAGATGAAAAGAAAATGTGATTAAGGGACAGATATGCCACACTGAGAAATACCCCATTATTGGCTCTTTACCATGTCTTTGAATTAAACACTGCTACTTGACTGTAGTAGTGTTATCTGTAGTGTTCTATGTACTTCTTTTGAAAAGGTATCTTCCTATACTCTGTCTCTCACACACACACACACACACACACACACACACACACACACACACACACACACACACACACACATGCACACGCGCACCTGTGCACACCCCCCACAGTAATTCACACTCACACATTCACTTAAACACGTGCTCCAACACACACACACACACACACACACACACACGTGCATTCGAAGACCAGTGCACACCCCCCACAGTAATTCACCCACACATTCACTTAAACATGTGCTCCAATACGCACACACAAACACATAGATCCAAACTCATGTTTCTTTACGTAATCCTTCCTAGTGCAACCACCCAGCAAACACAAACACACATACAGGCATTCAACCTTGTTCATGTCTTAGACATAAACTCTCACTTACGTAGACATTCACACACTAATACCCCACCCCACCCATGTCTTCACTACACTTATCTGCAGCGAGAATCGATGACAGATCTGTTTTTATAGCAGTCACATTTTTCTCCTAGAGTAAACTTTTACTTGGCTGAACAGTTCTTTGAATTGAGCTGCTGAACAAATCAGAAGCTGCAGATATTTTCCAGGGGGGAGCGTAATTAGTGACTTTCTAGGACTACCACATTAGCATGTGTTTCCACATCTGAGAATGCTTTCCATCCAGAGGACCTCACAAGCAGAAAACCTTAGCAGCAGAGCAGTCTCTTAATTGGAAAGGCCTAGCATAATACAGAAACTTTCTTAGCTAAGGTTTTACATCACATTAAAACTTTCTGAATCCCAAGGATTGCTTTGAATGTAATAGTAATATAATTTGTGGTTGTACAAACCACTGTTTCAGTTTCAAAAAGTGTAGCCTATCCTTTTTATATTTATCCAGTGACAAAATGTAAACTTTGCTTAGAGCCAGCTTTTATTATCCCTGTAAATCAGCTGTGTCCTGTAGTAATGGCCACAACTTGTCTTCACTGTAAAGAGACCTAAAAGTCTCCCCCTCTTATTCAGCAGAATTCATGTTAGTGCTGAGTATGCCATAGTAGTCATGAACTGAAAGAAAGAATGTTTCTAATCATTAGATGGTGTAAGTCGAATCACACTGTGGCTTCTTTTTTAGTTCATTTGGTTTCCAGATTTACTTCCTAAAATCTACACTTAATAAATATACCGACCAGATGTTTTTCTGTTAGCTTTAATCTGAATGCAGATTGGGACTTCTAGATGCTAGAGAAACTATTTGTTTGTAAATTTTCACAAGTATGTGTTTTACAACTTCAAGAATAATTTTTTTTACAATATCCTTTATATGCCTTAACCTTGGCTTAATAGTGTAGGTCTCCTAAGTAAATTTTTTTATTGCAAATAGATGGTAAACAGGTTACCCCATACACCTGTGTCTGCAGTTACAATATGGAGCCGCAGTCTTTTAAGTATTATTTGCTCTTTGAAACTGTTTGTTACCTAAATGATTTCAATTTGTCCTTCCTTATTTATTATTTCTCTCTCTCTCTCTGTCTCTTTTTCTATCTATCTTTGTTTGCCAGACAAATCTGACTGGAACTTGACCCTTTTTCAGCAGAGACCTGGGGAGAAAAGTTCAACATAGAGATAATAATATTACAGAGATCACAAACAAAGTTCACAAATTACTAAGCAAATTTGATTTTTTCACAGACTAGTAAAAAAAGAATTGTCCCATCTGTATGCATATGGCAGATTTACAATGCATTATAAGACATGATAATACCGTACAAAATAAGTAGATGAGGTAGTTAAGTCGTAATGCATGTGTATTTGTAGGTAGTACAATATAGTTATTGGAGCACCTAGAATGATGTTAAGACGCAAGGCTGAAAGTAAGCGCTAGAGGTAGTTAGTAGGATAGTAGGCAGAGTTGAGTGAGATAGAGGTGCAGGTATAAAACGGAGAAGCATAAGGGAAAGCTAGTCAAGGCAGGAAGTGCAGTGACAGTGTGTAAGATTATTTAGACATGAAGAGAGGTGGTTTTGTGGGAAAAGTATGTAGAAAACAGGTAGGATATTTGTGAAGTTTGTGAGGATGTAGAGTGCAGTGATAATTAAGGGTGTTATAGAGAGAAGTGAGGGTGGGATGGAGATATTTGGTGGGAGCAAATGATAAAGGTTGGTGGGATTAGCCAGGGGAGTAGCATTTATAAACCCAGGTGTTACGTAATTCACTACTGATTTTTTTATTCCATTTCCTTTTTGACATACCTGCCATAAGGGTGTCTGCTTGCCACAAATCCATCATCTGTTCACCAGATTCAGTAGGTCACAGTCTGACTTGTTTCTTCTTCAGGATAGCAGTGAAGACTTAGCCTGGTACTAACCCCTTTGAGAAACTAAAGGACCCCAGGTGCAAAGCTATGATTGGCAGACAGCTAGTTTTCTTTATTACTTTATGGAAGAAAGCGACATGTCCTCCTGCATCCATGTTGTGCAGTACATGCACATGCATTCAGGTTTCAAGCATCGTTTTCAGACTTTCTTGCCCACTGCATTTTTCCTTTCCCTGCGTCTCCTTCTTCTGTAGTTTATTATATCAAATTAATTTTTGAATGGCTCCTTACTTTTAGCAATTTGATATCATTCAGAAAACAATTCCATCTTTCCAACCCTCTTTCTGAAAACTATGCCCTCTTTATCCTGAGTGTCTTGTAGTTCTCTTTAATCTTGTATTGTCCTTTTGTATTTGTGCTTTTTTCCTTGTAGCGTAGACCACACAAGGCATTCTTGTCCTAACACATCTAGAAACCTTCTACATTATAAATCTTATTCTCTTCTTATAGGAAGGCTGTAACTTCAAGTATCATACATTATTTTTCATGTTTTCCACTACCTGTATTTTTTTCACCATTTGCCTTTATACACTTTCTGTCCTATTTGTTTTCTCTTTCTTATGTTGGATTCATGCAGTTGCTTCATAGTTCAAGTAAAAATAATGAGATTAAAATAACTTGTACTGTCCTTATGAATCTCTAGATAAACGTTATTGTCCTAGCCATTTCCCTTCCCATTTTGTCTGTATACAGTTGTAAACTGAAACTTTTATCAACATTTATCCAGATATCTTAGTATTTTTCTTTCTTGATGTCATATGCCTTCGATATTTGCCTTTCTAATATTTGCTAGTTTTATCTTCTCCATACTCAATTTTAGTTTGTTTTCAGTTTTCCATTTCTGTGTTGTTTTATCACATCTTGTGATACTCCTTTTACAATTTTAATATTTGTTTGTATAGAAGACTTTTTAACATTTAATGCCTGTGTTTTATATGTCCTATGTCAACCCTTAATAGTCGGTAGGAGACTATTAAGAGATAGGGCTTTTAGTCTGTCCACATAGTTCATGTTGTTTACATCCTCTTTTCTTTGTGAGGAACCTCTGAGGTCAATCCAGCTGCTGTAAGTGCCTGGTCAATACATGCCAAATGGTGCATTGTACTCGATTATTGGTCTAATGAGGGCTGAATACTGCAAGACTATAATTACCTTGTATCTGGATGCCATGCCATTACTTATAAGTTGTGCCATATAAAAGGACTTCCTCACCACTGTGGATACATCAGTCAAATTTAAGGTACTGTCTATCTGTGTGCCCAGATCTGTCATCTTAAAGTCTACTTTTAGGAGTGTGCTATTGATGATGTAATTTGCAGGGGTGTTTGACTTCCCAAAGAGTATGATAATGCATTTTTTCACATTTAGTGTTAGGCCATGGTTCTGACACCAATCGTTTGTCTAATCTAGACCCTCCTAAAGAATATCTATATCATTGCGGGATTCAGTGATTTTCCCTAGCTTGCAGTCGTCAGCAAAGTTCATCATCCAGAGGCCTTATATATTGGCCTTGATTTCAGAGAAGTATGGTCTGACTGGGATTGGTCCCAGCACTGAGCCCTGTGGCATACCATTAGTAACTGCCTCTTCCTGAATCTGAATTCACCCACTTTAACAATGTATCCTGTCTGTGAAACAGTTGGCTATCCATTCTGTGATTTATGCACAGTGTGTTCCACCAGAAGGGTCTGTTTTTAAATGTCTTACAATTTTTGGTACTGATACTGGCTGTCTTATCAATATCAACACAAATATTTAAGTTTGAATAGACATCAGAGGCTTGTTAGTTGCTTTAACACTGAGGGCTGTTTTTGGAGGATTATAGCAGAATGAATTTAATTCATTGAGTAATTGAAGATTTGCTTTTGAGAAGTCCTTAAATACAGAAACATTTGCAAGGAACCATCAGTTTTAAAGAACAGGTCAGTCTTTTATAGTCTGATTTAAGGGATGATGATTCATGGGGATGTCTGAAAGAGGAGGCCATATTTGTGAGAATAAGACTGAGTATTTGGGCTCCTAGTAGGATGGTTAACTGTACAAGGGAGTTAACGTCTATGCCAAGGAAGTACTGGGCGTGTCAGTGTAGGTCAGTCAGTTTAGAGCTTGATTGTTAAAGTCCCAATTAGAAAAATCTTGGGATTAATGGGGTTTCAGCTAAAGTGTTAAGATGGCTACCATGGTCAGAAGGGAACATAAAGGGTGTTATATATCAAGATATGGGAAATTAACTAATCTTGTGTTGGATGATTTGGACAGCTAACTTTTCATATTAGATGTACAAGGAACCATTTGTAATGTGGTGATAACATTGATAAATGCAGATACCTACAATTGTTAGAAGGTTTGAAGAAACGATAGGCTAAAAACCCAGGACCAGAGGAAATGCTTTCATTGCTATGAAACCATGCCTCTGCAACTACATCTATATGAATGTGATCATGTGATAGGAAACCACCAAATCTGATAATTTTCATTTTGTTAACACTACTGGTACTGAGTATAGCCACCTTAATACATTCCAGATTAGACTTTACTAGGTTGGAATGTCCAGCAGATAAACTCTAACTAAACAAGGTACTATAGAGGCAGCAAAGACTTTAACCTGAATGCTAAAGCCATGGTAAAAGAGGTGCAAACCATCCCTGGTAAAGCAGGAAGGCTTGCAAGCCAATTTGTTCCAAGTGGACACATACTAGACCCCCCCCCCCTAGAATGACCCCAGTTACATAGCCAACTATTGTACTGATTATCTGGGTGATGGGAAAATACTACCCAAGACGAGCTGACTTTTCTGTCGTGGACAAATTCATAGCTAGTCAGTCATATACTTCTGACTGTCCCTCTGGTTAGAGCACCTAAGGACATATGCGTCAATATCAGTTCATAATTATATTTTCCAGGACAGAGGGCTCTAAGAATCCTTACTCTGGAAAGACAGCTAACCATTGCACTATTACCCACCCATGTGAAGATGGTGTCTGTATGCCTGATGATAGTGTTGCATAATACTGCAACATTATTATAGGTAGATGCAGTCTTGGTAGGCTTCAAGGGCTTGGACTGTGTACCCTTTTGACTCAAAGGTATGGATACTGTCTGTGGGCACATGGATTGAAGGTGGATATGTTGTGTGAACTGATGGCTAAAGTTTCTTCATCCTTAGCCTGCGAGTCTTTGGCAATGGTCTTTTAACAAACTCAGCATACATTTGTTTAGTGTAGGTGCTTTTTGCTTTAAAGGTGTGTGTCTGAGTATGCCTAGTGCTTACCTTTATGTTTTGAGATGAGAGGATAGCCTCCAAGTTTAAACTTGCAGAGCTTTTCTATGTAAGGTACATTCTTCATCCTGCTTGTTCACAATCTCACCTTCTATTCCCTATTATTCAGCCATTTCCTGATTTATTATACCATCCTTTCAAGTTTCTGCATGAATAATCTCTGACCTTCCTTTTGTAGTGTGATGTCAGCTGCATGAACTATTTTTGTTGTGAAACACCATGTTTTGGTCATGCATGCTTTTCACTTCTCATATGTGTACTGATGCATATTTACATTTCCTTTCACCCTTAGTCCCGTTTCAAATCTCAGTAGAAATTCTCTAATTTTTCTCAAACAGGAGACCAAGGATTCCGATATCTGTATAGTAATGCTTAATGATTTTTTTTATCTTCTGGTATCTCTCCTTATAAGTAACTGTGGTGGTGGTGCTGCGGTAGCGTTGTCGCCTCACAGTAAGACGTTGTCCTGTTCGATTCTCAGTTAAAGCGTCTTCTGTGTGGAGACATGCATGAATGGGCGTACCTTCATTGAAGGTTGTGCGTCAGAGCTGGCAACTCGGTACGTAAAAATCCACTGCCAATCATTAGCGGACCGGAGTTCCGCTGTGGCGACCCCTAACCGGGAAAAGCTGAAAGATACAACAACTACAACATCTCTCCTTATAAGTACCAATGTCCACCAATGTAATATATTTTTATTTCATTATTATTTCTGTAACTGTTTGTGAACTGCACATAGTAACTCTTCATTTTCTAAGTATTTGCAATCCCTAATCATCCTGTTTCAGTATGTACAAGCACAGTTTCCCACTGAAACATTAATTACATAATCTTTACCAATTTGGATTGATACATTTATCTTATTTTTTTTTTTAAGAATTGCTTGTTTTCTGATGGCGATATTGCCTGCAGACGTGGGACTTTAAATTAAAGTGCTTTGCTTGTTTGCCTTATATCCATATTGCTAACTTTGATCACAGTGACTAATATTGATATGACACCCTGATCCTATGAAAAACTAGGGAAAAAGGTGTGGATGATGGTGGTGACATAATGTTAACATTAAAAATAAATGCACGGAGCTAGAGTTATGTTAAACATACCTGTTTCATTCACTGCTGAGTTACAAAAGGGTCTTCACTTGAAAAGCATGCACATAATGTGCCTGTGGTTTGGGTACATATATTATCAATTTACTCAACGGCATAAAACTCTTCAGCTCTACTTGTCTGAATGTGTTTTGAACTCCTTGTTTATCTCTCTTTCCTAAATGCTCTAAGCTTGGGCCTAGTGATTTCTGTAGATGATGGGGCTATGCAGTCACTAGCAGTCTACCCAATGCCCATATCCTGCTCACTGACCATAAGTTTGGAATAGCATAGTTAATAGGAAACCCAAATGTGGTGAATGTTATATATTGGTGATACTAGCAAGCATGACTGATCTGTAATCTGTTTTCAATGTCTGTCTCCAATTAATATGCTACAGTGTTGATTGATAATGTCTTGCACTTTGCTTCCTGTTTGAAGGAAAGTAGAGCTATGCTAGTAAAGAGCATCAAGCTTACCTTAAAACTGTCGATTTTTGTGGAATGTTCAGATTTTTGCCTCATATTCGTGGTCTGTTCCTCATAAATTTTTGGTTTTCTGGCAAATCATTAAGTACTGAAAATCAGAAAATAATAGTAGACATTTGAGTTTCAAATTTCATCCCATTCTGGAAATTCATGCTAATGCAAAACCTGTTATTCTATCAACTTTCTAAATTTATAAGACCAGTGTTTAAAAATTGTTCCTATTTTTGGGCCTTTGTTGTTTAAGGCTTTGTCCAGATTTTGTACACTAAAAGGTTGAGTGTATGGCATCCAGAGCAGTGTATAGTGGCTCTTGTCTATTTTCTTGCATGCTTGTTCTTTTTGTTTGTGTGTGTGTGTGTGTGTGTGTGTGTGTGTGTGTGTGTGTGTGTGTGTGTGTGAGAGATCAAATGGGTAAAGTTACTACATTGAAGGAAAGAGGATAATGCCTATTTCAGTATCTTCAGAAAAACAGACTAAAGGGCCTTATTGTGAACATCGAAAAGGAAGGAGGAAGAAGGGATGTGATGATGATGATGCCACTGTTTAACACAAGATGTATAGATACATACTGTTCATTACAGTAATTTAAAAAAATTGTGAATGAGACATCATGGTATAAAACAGGGAGGATCATATTCAAGGATAATGTGAGGACATATGTTAGTGCAAACGTTGTGGCATAGCAAAAGAATATCCTCTTACTGGAGGCTGAACATGTGAAAACAGTAGACGAATTCCAAAAAGTAAAATGTGGTACAGTATAGTCTATTTCAAAGGGAGTATGACAACAGTGTGTGCATGTGTTTGTCTAAACAGCAGTAGAGTTATACAATGTTGAAGAGGACAGCGGGGTATAATGCTATATATCTTGTTTCAGGATCAGTGTTTTTATAAGGCTGCTGAGAATGACCTATGGAGATTACTGCAGTAATGACTGAACTGTAGTAATATGGCTCTGGTTTTCATTTTGCTTGCAATCTTCATCCTTGCCAAATGTTATTTTCAATTTTAGTGTATTAAAAAAAGCAGAGCAAAGCAATTATGTAAGATGAAATATGTATCATGCAGTTATCTTCTAAATATCTCTGTTTTGTGTCTTTAAGATACTCAACATCTGTTTAGCAAAGTATTGTGCAAATGTGACTGCTTTAAATGTGCATTTATTTACTTACTTACTATTTGATAACCAGGTAGGTGGGACTGGTCCAAAGACCCTTTTCAGCCATGACCTGGACACGAGAGCAGAATCAGCGACCACATTAACATTTATTTGAGATTTACAGTTTGTACAGGCAGTAATACACTCAGAGTTCAATCTAATCTGAACATAAGCATCAATTACTTTAGTTTGCATATTGATAGCAGTTCACTGACTTTAATGAGATTTGAAGAAAAATTATGCTCATCAATGCTGATTTTGGTGTTTGTGAGATTGTGAAAGGTTGTTCTAGACTTTGATTAAGACTGCTTTACAGGACTGCATAGCTGACAGACATGTGTCCGTTATGTCTTTATGGTATAGCTTACTTATCTGGGAGCAGTTTTTAAAGGTTAACAGCATTCAAAAGATATGTATGTACAATGTTACACAAGATTTTCTTTTGTTATTGCAGAAACTGATCTGTTTTTGTTGATGTTTTACAGAGATTAGACTTTTCTGGAATAGAACCAGATGTAAAACCTCCTGAGGAAAAATTTGGCAAACGATTCCTGGTAACCTGTCATGATTTATGCTTCAACTTGGTTGGCCATGTGAATGACAGACCACAAGGATCACCAACAAATGTAGGTTGAAGAGTTAATTTGAGACATGTTTTTTTTTTTTTTTGCCTTTTAAACTGCAGGAAGTGACTGTCAATTTATGTGTGTTTGTGTGTTTGTGTGTGTATGTAGATATATATATATATATATATATATATATATATGTATGTGTCCCCTTTAGATCATCGAACTTTTAAAAGCTCGAATTTCATATGGCCGAGACCATATAATCGAGCTTTTAAAAGTTTGAATGGTCTGAATGGAGATCTCCATACAGCATGGAACAGGAAGATTTGCCTTTTCTGCAATGTAGTGCGATCTCGGAGTTGGTATATTTAAATAGTGGGGGGTATGGGGGCGCAGGGGGCTTGCCCCCCTGCTAGAAATGTGTAGTTTTTTTTCTTATATTTTTTTTACATGTTCAAACTTTTAAATATTCAATCTTATGGTCTCGGCCATAAGAAAGTCGAACATTTGAAAGTTCAATGATGTAAAGTACACCCATATATATATATATAAAGAGAAATAATGTATTTCTTTACATCATCAGTGAACTTTCATCAGCAGTTAAGTACATCAAAAAGGTTTCTTCTCTGCAATAACAATCACCTAAAAAAAACACTGAACTAAAGTGGTCGTAAATTTAAATCAATGGCTTACATTTACAATCTTTTAAAACATTACTTTTATGTGGGGGACTTTGTTTCCCACAGCCCCAGAAATTAACTATATTAACTCCAAGGTCACACAACCATGGAGAAAGAGGGTAACTCCTGAAATTATATTACACTCGAACTGCAACAGTTCAATTATATCATAATTTGATCACTGTAACCACCGACAAAAGTTACCAAAACCAGTGGAATGCAAAAAATGTGTACACAATGAAACATATGACAGCCATAGGTATATCTATCTATCGATATATATATATATATATATATATATATATATATATATATATATATATATAGCTACACATAGATATATATAGATATATGAACAGCATCCATATTCTTGTACCTGCCTTATTATACTTAACCTTGCATTAAGAAGCTGCTTTTCCTAATGGGGTTTGAGTTCATAAATTCTTAGCTTTGCAATTATTCTCATCTGCTGTTAGTTTCATGATAGCAGGATGCATTTTGTATCATATCTAAGTTAAGGACACTATTCAGTTTAGGCATCTCTAAAATCAGTGGTATATTTTGAGACAGTTTTGAGAAGTGAATACACGCAGTGTTTGCTACTTTCTCATCTGTGCGCATGAAAAATCAGTGTGTTAAATAATCGGTTACGGCACAGTCCAAAAGTGAGTTTCAAAATAGTGTCTTAAATGAAATTTTCATTTTCTGTGAAATTCAGGTTATTGAGTTTCACATTTGTCACTTATTTCACAGCCAGTTTTAGAAATATTGAAGAAATGGGTGCCCTGCAGTTTAACCTGATTTCATTAAATTATAATCCTTATGTGTAAACATTCATTAAAGTAAATGCACCCATTTATCTGATGGGAGAAAAAACTGATTCATTAGGTTTTGTGCAACATGTATTTTGTAACTGCAATATTTTGTTTGAGAGTATATAGAATCAGTGTTTAGCTGTAGAGTTACTATATGAAGTTTTGTAACCATCTAATAAAAAATGCATATAAAGCTGAATTGTACGTATTAAAATTAAGCACCATGAACTATCAAGGTAGTTTAGACTGTGGAAATATACAAAGGAGAAGATATGATCAACAGGGAAAATCGCAAAGACAGGAAACACATGGATGAACAAAAAGAGGCAAATCAATGGAAAATTGAAAAAGTTACCTGAACTAGACTCGATGATGGAAGAAAAACTGTGACATTAATAGACACGTGGTGTGCAGGAAAATCAAGTCTAAGGTGTAAACATACTATTACGTGTTGATCTTCAGGGAAATTAACATTCATTTGTAAAGAATATGCCAGTTGTCTTGTGGTTTAAAAGCAATGGGGTTTGTACTGCTAACAGTACAGCAGAACTTAAACAGGATGACATTAATTGCTTGCGACTAGTTAGTACACATTTGTCAAGATAACACCATGTGGTCTGAAGCAAATTTTTTAATTTGTTTTGCTGAACTCATGTGCTACAACTTAAACAGAAGTGAGTTAATTTACTGTTACGGAAAAGAAAAAAAAAGTACAGTTGTGTATATAAACATGGCATAACAGTAGATGTTTGAATACCTCACTCTTGTAGTAGCCTATGCTGTTTGGGATGTCCTGGCAACGATCAAACAAGCTATCTGGCTTCTACAAATGTAGGGCATCTTCTACATAAATACAGTGGCTAGGGCAGAAATGTAGCTGGTTCAACCAGCATCCTGTAATAAGCTGATTGCTACAGTGTATATATATATATAAAAAAAAAAAAAAGGGTGTTCCTTCTCCTTTCCACTTGCCTTCTACTTTGCCCCATTTCTGTGCCCAGCCCCCAACCATTCTTCCACATTTGCTAGAGTTGCTACAGTTTATACTCCTCCTGCACAGAGCACCGAGGAGCTTATCTATTTATTAGTTTAAAAAAATCTTCTTTATAAATTGTACCATGCTCTTTGTTACAAATGGACCTAACGGTTATCATGGATTATACCCTGCATGCCCGGAGTGCTACAGCATTCTTTTTTTATTTAAAAACAAATTTCTTATTTTTAAACTGTAGCAGACAGTTGCTATGGTTTATACCCTGTATGCTCATGTTTTAGTTAAAAAAATGTTTTCTTTTTAAACTCTAGCAAATTGCTCACTATAAATGTAGCCACAGTTGCTGTAGTTTATACGCTGTCTGCAAGGAGAGGTGCAACACTCGGGTTTCAGTTAAAAAAAAAAAAAAAGACTTTTTTTTTTACTTTTAAATTGTAACAAACTGCTTGCTACTGTTTAGAGTATACACTAAGTGCTACAGTTCTTAGGTTTGACCAAAAATGCTATTCCACCTTTTAAAAGCTGGTATTGCATTAGAGAGAGATTGGGACTGGATGAGCTCACCTCCCCAACACTTTGTGCCTAGGGCAGTTGCCCATTTTGCCCCATCATAGCTATGCCACCCTGCTAGAACACCAAAATCACCTGCCAGAAAGGGATACAAATGGTGAACATCCCACACCCTGTCAAAGTACATCAAATGGAAGGGGGGTGGAGGTTGGAGGGAAGGAGAGAGTGGCTACTGCAACAAAGATCTGGTAGAACATCTACTGTTATAGTAAGTTTACTTGCACGACTGAACTGTTTTTACTGTCAGATCACTATTGCTGTGGCCTAATTTATAAGGGACAAATGGTAGAGTTAAAAAGGAAGGGAGGAGGAAGAAGGATCAGAGTCCAGGATCCCCTGGTGGATAGTTCTTGCACAACTTGTGCTGGATGCAAAAAGTAAGAAATGTATTTATTTGAAACCCAATGCTGGACAATAGAAGGTACACCACACTACTCACAACTAGTGTAAACAGACTCCTTCTCTTAAATAATATTAACACAATAAAGATAATAAAACACAGCTTTTTCGTTGTAAAATCATCAGACTTCTTCAGATATAATGTATCCAAAGTATGAACATTTTTTTCTCCCTGACTCTTTTTGGATCTGTAAAGAAAAAGGTGAGAAGACTAGCAGGGTCCAGTGAGACTCTTAAAATCCTTCATACCTTGTTTTTTTATCTCAAATTTTCCCTACCTTTTGTGAAGATGAGATATGGTTAACTCACCATAAAAAGTTGTAGCTCAGAGCCTCTTCTGGCAGAAGTCATAGTAAGAGAGCACGGTTTACCACAATAAGGATTTCAGTTGCCTTGTGAGCAAGTGCCAAGGAAACAATGCAGGTTTTTTGCACTAGAAAATAAAGATCCTAAGAGGAGCCACCAGCCAATTAGATGGACAGCCCCCTTTTAGAAACTACTTCACAAGAGGTAGAAAAGAAAGGGGGATCTCAGGATAAACAAAAGAAAAAGCAGAAATGACCAAATGAAAAAATCTTAGTAAAAGATTAAGAAAGCCCAGAAGATATTAGCTCCCATAAATAACGTAGAACCAGAGGCATCTGGACTTGAAAATGGTGCTGGTTCTTGGATTGGCACTAACTAGAAAGTCTCTTCTCCTTACCAAATATGATTTTCTACTAGCAGGTTTCTGTGCTTCCTTTAATAACTTTCCCTGTCATCAGAAAAAGAAGGTGCCTAAAAGGAATTAAGTTTGTCATCCTGGTAGTCAGATGAATAAATTAATAATCAGGGCATATCAAATAATCATTTTATTGTCTGAGTAAATCCATTCTGTGAGGAAACTTGTAATTGACCTTGGCTGATCTTAAAAGAAGGGAGAAACACTTATGCCCGAGCCAAAAAGGGTGCCACCTCACTAATCCTGGGAGAGTCCTTTTGACTCTTTAGAAGAATCTTGTTTATCAGAGGTAAGGGTGGAAAAGCATACAGAAATATTCCTGTTCATATAAAAGAAAGGTATCTGCATTTCAGGTCTGAGTAAAAGGAATCTTGGAACAGAACATTAATTTTCTGTTGTGACTGGACACAGACATATTATTTAAGGATTTCCCCACAGATGAGTTGACTTCCGGAAGATGCAATGATCATAGTGTGGATCTGTTCTGATCCTACTCAGCTTGTCTGCAATAATGTGCTCTGACTGAATATAGGTAGCCTGAAGATACAGCTGCAATAGATAGTGTGCAAAAGGGGGTAGGACTTGTTTCCCCCCTTTGTTTATATACTACATTGTGGTAGTGTTTGAGATAACTAGCAGAAGGTCTGAAATCCAAAGATGGTTCAAGGATTTGAGGATATTCATTAGAACCATCATTTATTTGACATTTTTGTGCTTTAATTTCTTGCTTGTTTTGCAGGTCCTAGACTTTTATCCTAAAGTTCTTCAGAGTATGATGCATTTGTGGTTATAGACTGTGTATTGGCTGAAGGAACAAAAAAAGATGACCTGGGAGGAATGGTCACCAAAGTCATTTTTGTACAAACTCCAGCACTGGAATCTGAAATAGAAGGGAAGCTGGGGTTGGATCCAAATCAATCTTGTGAACCATTGGAATTTCATCCTGAAAAAGTGGCCCAAGGAACCTTTAAAAATGGTATAGAGCATCATTGTTGTATTCTGAGATATTCCCTGACATAATCTTGAATCTAGGTAGGATAATATTGAAAAATGCTCATTGTAACATTGCACTTTATTCTAAGGAAGAAATAATATCATGAAGGATATTCTGTAGGCATCCCTGAAACACAAAGGTGAGAAATGGAATGAGAGAAATTTCTCCATGTTCACTAAAATAACCAGCTGAAGAAAACATATTTTTTGACAACTAGTGAAAGAATCTGTAAAAATAAGACCATTTTCTAAATACAGAAAAAATATTAATGCTATTACAAACTGAAAAAGGCCATCATGGAAGCCAGGCTTTTTGTGATTACTCTTGAAGCTTATGATTACTCAAAGTACCATACAGAACCCCCCCCCCATAAACACTTTGTTAAATATTAAAATGAAATGACAATTGTTAGATTTAGAAAAGAAAGATATATGAGAGGAATCCGGTGATTTCTTTCTTTGCCACCAAAAAATACTTGAATAAAATCCTTTTCCTGCTAGACCTGGGGTAACACCCTCCTGAAGCAGCATGCTAAGGCAGGAGGGAAGAGAGGATTGATTAGAGGAATGGATTCCTTTGTAAAAGGAGATGATCCCATTACCAAGTCATTGCCTTGTTTTGGAATTGTCAGAACCCAAGTGTCTGACATTAACTGTTGTCATAGAAGAAATTGAAAACAAAATCTATGAAATCGAGTAGGATGCCAGAGAGGTGGAAGGAATGTGTAGTTCATCTTCATCATCTTCTTTTTTTTTTTTTTCTTGTTTTGAGAGAACTCGCCTTTCTTCCTTGAACTTTCCTATCACCTTTGGAAACGAGGAAAGAAATATAAGGCAGTTCCTTCAAATAACTTGTCACTTTCATTAAATATTTTAAGGACCTCAGCCAAAGAAGGACCAAACAATATATCTTGTCTAGGGAATGTTAACTTACACATGTGAGGCTGACAAAAACTACTGAAAAGGTTAAAGTGGGGGATATGCTATCATTCTTTCTAAGCCTGGCAAGGTCTCCCCACCTTGTCAGAAGGAATGGGATTCAGTCTAGGAAGTTTTCTTGCAGTGGCTAAATTAGACAGAGAAATCACTGCAAGATCTTCCCTGGACTTTAGAGAGAGTAATTTGTTGGATTATGTCACTTTATGTAATTTATCAGATTGTGGGAGGAGCCAGGTATCTGACTATCAGGTAAATTACTGGTGGTTCTGGAAGAGAGGGAACAGTATTTCCCCGAAAAGAGGAAAACATTTTTCATTTAAAACTGAAAGGCTTTAAATAATTTATAGCCACGCCCAGCCAATCCTTAAAAGAATCAGGAGGAGAAAAAATGTTTTCTTTTCCTGCAAGATTTCCAGAAAAGGGAAGATTAACAGGACAATCTGCACCATGGGAAAGAAATTCCAGAGGGTGGGAAGGCAAAAACAACACTGTCCACTCCCTTCATCATGCGGACACAAGTGCTTCTTCGTTAACAGACATTACAACTAAACAGCTGCAAAGGAGGCGTGTCCATCTCCCAGCCCATATAGGCTTTCTGAGTAGTACACCAGAGGGATAGAGAGGAAAAGATGAATGGTCTGGGTAACTCAGGGTGGCCAGAGCAGCACCTAGCAGCAGCTGAGACAAAGCAGAAGCTGGACAGAGGCAAAGCTTCTGAAGTATGTTTTTACCTCATGTGGCCCAGAGAGGGGAAAAAAAACAACTGCAGGGACCCAAGTACCTATCCTATCTGCTAAAATGAGTCTGACAAGTGGATAGTTGAATCTCAGAGTGGTCTTACCTTATGATGTAAAACTGATGTTACCGGTAAAAAGTTTCAAATGACAGACCAGGCACAGTAGCCTTAGTCCCTAGCTATTAGTTTGGACAGAAAAGTAAACCATTTTCTCCCCCCACAAAATGTTACTTTGTAGTGAATTTCTCTGTAGAAAGCCTAAAACTATTTTTTTTACTGGAACTGGCATTTGAGAAGTAGTAAGGCCTAACATTGTTATGTGACAAATTCTTTAATAATTGCCTGCAAAACCTGTAGTATTAGCCCCTAGCTCTAAATTAAAGAAAAAGGAAGACCCTTTCCTCACAAAAAATAAACCTCTGCAACAAATTCATTAATAGAAAGCCAAAACCAGCTTTTAGCAAAACGGAATATAAAAATGCTTTGGTAAAATAATCATGAGCATCAATTGATATTTGAATTAAAAGTTTTGAATGACAACCCTGAGAACTAGAAACTTTTAAGGCATAGATATAAGTTTTAACAGAAAAGTAATCTTTTTCTCTCAAAACATGAAGCTTTGCAGTGAATTCTTGAATAAAATGCAAAGACTGGCTTTTTAGTGGAACTGGTATATAAGAAGAGGCTAAGTGAAGCAACCATGAATAAACACACATGCTTTGAGGTAAAAATCTTAATGACAGCCCACAATCCCAGTAGATATAGCCCCTATCTAAGACTTCTGTATAAAAAGTAAAAGTTTTCCCACAGAAACCGTAAAATATCAAGAATTTCCGTTAGGGACTCCTAAGAACATAAGTCAGAATAGCAGTAAACTGTTTCTATTGCTACCACATAAAAAGTAGTAGTAAAAGTCTGTAAATTCTAAAATAATCATAGAAAATGAAGTAGTTGTGAAAGGTAATCCCCAATGAGGTAGTTATCTGCTCAGCCTTGGGTAATGCAAGCCGGCAGTTTGCAGAAGGTTCTGAAATTTTTGCACTCTTGGCACTGTATGTATACTGCTCTCCTCAAGTTGTACAACAGCTACAGCGTGTGGAAAGGCCCGAACTCTTTGGAAGATAGCAGGCTCATGCGATCCTTGGCAGGACATTCCATATCGCTTGAGCTACTGCAGCAGCGATGTAATGCTGAACATCATGCGTTCCAATGATGAGTATCACGCCTTCTTTTTACCCTTTTCTCTACAACAGTACACTTCTTTCTCTTTTCTTGCTTGAATATTAGTTCCAGTTTTAAGAAAAAAAAAAAAACAGCCACAAAGAAGGCAGTACAGTAGAGAGTTTGAAGACAGACTGCTATAAGCAAAAAAAAATGAACAGTTACTGTGTTTTGTTTTCAGACATCTCTTGTAAGGGTGATTACTTCACTTTTAATCTGTATTTCTATAGCTGTACATAAATGCAGCAGAGACACAAAATGTAAGTAATTAGCAACAAAGTTTTCATATAATGAGAAGAGGTGAGTAATTTCTACACAAGCCCGGGAAACATCCACCAGGACTTCACTGTCTTCTGTTATCTTCGAAAAGCTTGGTTTCCACAGCTAGTAAAGAAACTTACTTCCATGGTGGCCTCTGCCTCACTGTCAAAACCATATCGGATTTAACTAACTGCTGTAGCCTTCCCTGATGCCTCACTGCCTGAGCTGACGTTGCATTTTACAAATACATTCTACAATAATCCTGTGCAGGACAACACGCTTTACAAGTTCAGATCGCATGAAAGGTATTAATTTTGAGCTAAGACATCTAATCCCTGCTATTAGACATCCTTGGTCTAGCACAAGAATTACATAGTGTTTTATATATAACAATAAGAATACAAATATTTGTATTAGCTTGTCTGTTTATTACTCTGATTGCTCTAGAAATGATGCAGTTTGTCAGTTTCTGTTGACCATACATAGCATATTTCTGCAGTGCTCTCAGATTCTCATAACATTTTAAGGATGAGACATGCTTGTACTCAGCCATGTATTGTATATTGCATGTATTAATAGTATGAAATGCAGGTGAATTAATTGTATGAAATTAAAAATACTTGCACACTAACTCAAATCTATGATCTTAGTCTACAGTGGTTAGAACTAGGCTTTATATTATAACATTTCAATTTGTGAGAGTCTAGTATTGTGTTGTTTCCAATATTATACCAGAATAAAGATTTGATTCAGAAAATATGTATGTGTGTGTGTGTGTGTGTGTGTGTATATATATATATATATATATATATATATATATATATATATATATATATATAGATAAGCGTATATATATATATATATATATATATATATATATATATATATATATATATATATATATATATAGATAAGTGTGTGTGTGTGTGTGTGTATATATATATATATATATATATATATATATATATATATATATATATATCAGTATATATTGCATACTGAAAAAAAAAAAGTGATCACCCTAAAGGCTGTGTTTGCCTACCAGTGGCCCCTACTAATAAAGAATTATTTCTGAAACAGTTTGAATATTTCTAGTAAAATTGTCAGGATAATGTTCTCTTTTACTTAACAGTAGTTTATATACAGTTTGCCACATTAGATCAAAGGTCTGTAGGTATGTACATGCATTTATACCAAAAGTCATTTGTGTCATTTGGAACAAGTCTATATTTTGTCGTGCTTTCCTGTTTCAAATTTCAGGGAAAATGTTATGAAAAATGCATCTGGTTTTTAGTTTTGATTTAACAGCAGCTCAAGTCAGCATTTCTTGATGTCCTTAGTTAGATCACTGTTGCAGTATTCCAAACTGTTTTATCTCACAAAATAACCTGGACTTATTTATGGTCAGGGCACCAAAGCCAAAATTTTCCATAGAGCCATACATCCGTCATATGACCTAAGCCCTCTGGCGTAAGAGTACATAAGTGGATGCATGAGCGGAAATCCTCAGACTATCTTAGCACCAGTCTGAATGCAGATCTGACGCCTTTCAGTCTGTTCTATGTGTGGTCATTGCTACCCCTGGCCTTCATTGGTTCAGATAAGTGCCCCTTTGAAGAACCTTCTATTTTTCTCAGTTGTATTACTGTTTGTTGCTCTGTTGGATGTCAGCTAGGAGGGGAAAGTATGATTATGTTTGACAGATTCCCTACAAGGGTCTCCACTCCCAGTTCCTTTTCTGTTTAGGTGAATAGCAGAACTACAAACATTGTGCAATCTGTTGGCCCTGTGTTGTAAAGACCCTTTGGACTAGTCTTTTGCATCTTAATTTCTACTTGGAAACTCAGCACCTTAATCACTTCGCCCAAGCAAAGAAGTCAGACCCTTCCTCCCTCCCTGATGTCACTCCTGTTCAGAAGAAAAAAATTTAAGAGACCTGTGTCTGATGATATGACTGCACCAATGGCAAGCGGGATGACAGAACAGCAGATTTATTAAAAAATATTAGCGCTTTTGTTTTACAATTAAGACTTCTTCAGATATATACAACAGAACAAGTACTCAACTTAAAAAGACCAGTAAAGTCACGTGATACATAACACAATGAACTAATAAGAAGGAAAGAAGAGGCAAAGCAATTTAAAGTGACAGGCAGTAATTACAAAGAAATTGCACAGAATACCTGCACAAACCATGAAACTGACACAAAATGTAGCAAACTGAAATAAAAATGCTTTAAATAATTCTTAAAAAATTATAAAATACAAATATTCAAGATTAATCAAAAATATTTCAGAATATATCACTTTCTGTCCAGTGTTCTCCTTTTTAGAGAGCACTTGATACTAATAACATCATTCAAACCCGGTGGCACAGATGCATTTAAAAATATCTGCCACCATAGTTCTTAGTTCATAGTTTAGTACTAAGCTAACCACCCTTGCAAGCCATTTTAAGCCTAGCCAATTATCCCTTGTGAGACTCAAACCCTGCACCTTGTGTTTGTAAGGCAGACATCTTAGCCATTAAGCCACCCTCCCACCACAGCTCCCTCTCTTCCAACAATAGGGACCAAGGGGGTCCACCTCTAGTGTCTGGTGTCACCTGTTCCAAAACCCAAAAACAAAATTTATGCTCTGGAAATAATGTAATGTGTCTAAAAAGGGCATTGGTTTCCTTACATTTCTTGATGTCATAAAGGTGCTTATAGATACATTGTTTTAACTTTCTCTCGGCATTGCCAACATAAAAAGCAGGGCAAGACCCACATCTTGCAATGTAGACCACACCACTTGCAATTGAATGTCCCTTTGATAAGTAAAGTTTTATCATTGATCTGAATACAGTTACTGACCAGTATGTGACTACATTGGCACCACATCTGAACATATTGCCAGACATAAACTTACACCTACTGATACTGGAACTCCCAAGAAGTTTTTAAAAGTACATAGTCTCTTGTATACAATCTTCAGTTAGGCCCCCAATTTTTCCAACAATTCCTGATCCTGTGTAATGTAAGTCCAGTTTTTATAAACAATAAACTCAATATATTTACTGTCATTATTGAAAGTGGTGACCAAAGGATGACTAAATTCAAGCAAATCATCTTTCTCAGGTAAGCAATCCACCAACGTGTCCCCACATGGGTTAAGTAGCCCAGAACCACATGCATCCTGATTGGGCATCAAAAGGAGGATGTAAACCCTTTTCTGTCTCTTGTCCATCACTTCAGCCATGAGAGAATCAATGAGATCCAAGGGATATCCCCTGTTGACAAACATGTCCTTCAACCTATTACATTCTTCCACAAACTCACTCCATAAAGTAACCATCCTAGCTGCTCTAACCAGTTGGCTCTTGACCACATCACGTTTCTGGTGATAGGGGTGGCTGCTGGTATAATGAAGTAAGCTGTTGGAATAGGTAGGTTTGTGATAAATTTTAGAACACATAGAAAGCCTCTCATGGTCAAAAATTAAGGAGAAGTCAAGGTAATTGAACTTACCAAGACCCACAGTGTGGTGTGATTCATATACCTCATAAAATCATCAGTAAGGGGAAGAGGGCCTGCCTAAACAATAAAAAGGTTGTCAAGGTAGCAGGTATACATGTATATGTGCTGAGTGCAGGGGCATTGCTCTAGAAATTGTGCTGTGATATCACGGCTGCCCAGTTGGAGTCAGATGTACCCACACAGGTCTTGGAATCCACAGTGTGCCCATCGTCTTCTTAGACTTCCACTACCATGACCCTGCCAGAGGCCAGTATGGTGCCTGAAGTTTGAATGTCCAAAACAATTGAAGCTGCTGATAATGGAGAGAAGGGGGAACCATGCTTAATGATTTCTAAAGGACTCAAAGGCATACCATAGATCCTCGTTAGAGAGGAAATAACTGGGTCACTCCTTGAAGTTAATTAATTAATTAATTAATTTAACATTTGTTAACCGGGAAAGTCCGACTTGGAACGAAGCCAGTTTTCAGCGGAGGCCCAGGGAGAAGCGCTCCAGATGCATGTCTTTGTAACAAGGGAGGAAACCGGAGCAATTTAAGAAAACCCACACGAACACAGGGGGGGCACGCAGACTTCGCACAGAAGGCACTCCAGCCGAGAATCGAACCGGAGAACCTCTTGCTGTTGGTTGACAATGCTACTGCTGCACCACTGTTCATCAGAGTTAGAGCTTATGTGTTTAGTCAAAGCAGACATTGAACTGAGAAAAAAGAAAATACAACTACAAAACCTTGGACCTGAAAGGTGGCTACCTTCACATTCCTATTCACTCTGTCCATGGGACATTTCTTTGGTTTTCTACTGGCTCATCACACTTTCAGTTCTCTGCTTTGCCTTTTGGACACAGTACAGCCCCTAGAGTCTTCACAAAGTGCCTTGTCCCAGTAATAGCTTACTGCAGTACTCTGGGAATACACAGATTTCCTTATTTGGTTGACCTGATAAAACAGGCTGCTTCTCAGCAGGTACTCTTGTCTCACGTCAGATTCACCATGGCCCTACTTCTGGACCTGAGGTTCACAGTCAATCTAAAAGAATTGGTAATGAAGCCAGAACAAGACCTACTTTTCTTGGGGTGCACACTAGATGCCAATCTTATGTGGGTCTTCCTACCTCCAGACAAAGTGCATAGCCTAACCAGTTACTTCCTTTCTTTTCTCCCTCTTCAGTTTTGCACCTCAAGGGAGATCCCCAGAGCACTACGATTTAAGGCAGCAACCATCCCCATGTCCTCCTATGCCAGGCTCTAATTTCTCAGTCTTTTGGATTTCTAATAACATGAAGGTAATGGACCACATCCCTAAGTCAGGGTATGATTTAACTTCATGAAGTCAATATTGTTTCAGTCTTGATGTTGGCCAAAATAGCTCTTCTTAGCAGCTGCAGTGTGCATGAAACTGACTCCCTCTATAATTCATATGGAGTTACATGTATAGGTAGCATATCTAAGTACGACTGTTAATTCTTTGTTAGACCTGTTACTTCTACTTCTTTTGGAACTGTCTGGGTATCTTTCTTCCACATTGCTCTTGTTTCTGCCTGCAAATCATGGTATTTTATGACTTTGTTTTTCTCTGTATGTAAGACACTGTACTCACTGGGTGTAGGAATTTGTCATCAATGCTACTTTTGTCTTTTTCCTGGACTACTGCATCTGGTTTTCTTGCACCTATTTTATGAATTTTATGAACTGTTGTTAATGAGTGATGTGATAGTGCTGCAGTAGCGTTGTCGCCTCATAGCAAGACATTATCCCATTTGATTCTCAGCTAGAGCATCTTCTGTGTGGAGGCATACGTAAATGGGGCGTGCCTTCTTTGAAGGTTGTGCGTCAGGGCTGGTAACCCGGTACGTAAAAATCCACTATCAATCATTAGCGGACCGGAGTTCCACTGTGGCGACCCCTATCTGGGAAAAGCCGAAAGACACAAACAAATTCTCTACAATACTTTGTGACTCAAGATTTCCAGTGCTTCTCGTCTACTTCTGTATTGTAGTGTTTGCACAATCCACAATGCAACAATCTTGCCACATTATTATACCTTTCAGTATACAGGCCTTCTGCCACGAGTGTATCACACCCGCCAACAAGATGTGTGACTGTTTCCAGTTCCTTTTTTACAGAACTTGCATTTGTCTGTTTCTCCCACACATTCAGTGGACTTTGTAAACCAATGTGCAAGTAGTCCTCTGTCCTGGTCTGCCATTATTAATCTGTTATCTCTTTGGTTTCAGCTCTCCTCTCCTTACCTTTTCCACATTACGTTCCTTCTCATCCAATCCTTATTCCTTTTTTTTCTTCTTTTTTTTTTTTTTGGCATTCAGTTGCTGTCTGGGTTTTGTTTAGAACAGGAAGAGCAAATTGGTTTATAGCTTGGACTTTATTCCTAGATGTCAAGGCAAATGTCACTATTAGTTTTAGTCTTCTGAAGTATTCCTTACTGAGTTTTACTCACATCAATTCCCAAATAGTTGCACATTTCCTTTTGCTCAAGTTCCTTTATCTCACATTCCTGTCCCAGACTGTTATTTTTCTTGATGGTTCAGCTTTCCTGCTTTAAATGTTGCTTTTGCACATATAATCAAGACCATAGTGTAACCATCACCTAATCTATTAAGAAAACAGCTTAATGGGTTAAAGGCAAAACAAAACAGCAGCGCTGACAGAGAATCACGCTGAAATATCCACTTTGAATTTTTATCCTTGTGATAATAATTCTTCCTTTGTCATGGTTTAACTGCAAAGTAATTTGCCCCTGTTTCTTGCTCACTGCAATGCAACTGATTAATGTACGGTTTATTTTATTCTTTTTTTGTAATCTATCCATGTTATACTTAGATTCTTCCCCTTTTTACAATTCTGTATTATGCTTTTATTTAACAAATGATCATCTGTTCCACATGACTTTATTTTGTTACCCTTTTGTTCTATTTCTGTAACTGTTTTTTTTTCTAAATGACTATAAACTCTGCATGAGTTCCAGTATATAGCTTGTATATTGTTGGAAGATAAGTTATTGGTCTTCAGATTTTAGGATCGCTTGCAGATTCATTCTTAAAGAGGAGTATTATTTTTCCTGTTAACCAGGTTGGCATCCATTTGGGATATGCATATAAGTAATTCGCACTCAGAATCCATATGAGGATGATCCAGTGGTACCTGAAATCCACCTGGTCCCAACATTCTCATCCCTGGGCAAATAGCTTCCTTTCATACCTTGTCTAAAGAAGGAAATAATGTGATGATATAATGTGATGTATATCACAGGTAAAACTAAACTCAGTCTTCCCAAAACTGCACAAAAGTTGCTGCATACAGATGCATCAGGTGATGCATTGGGAGCATTGACTGGCTATCTGAACGTTCAGAGGCAATGGCCCGCAGGTTTAAGACCAGAGCTCATCAGGCTGATGGTGATAAGGGGAGTAATACAAGTCCTGCAGATTTTCTCCCGTTGTTGGAAATCAGGTCTCTTAAGAGTGTTCATTCACAGATGATGCAATGGTCATGTGGTACACAAACAGAGGAACAGCAGATCATATCAGCTGTGCAGAGAGGCTTTTTTTCACATGGTAGCAGACAAAAAAAAAAAAAACTCCAATCAGTTTATATTCCCTTACAGGAAAATGTTCTGGTAGAGTTTCTAAGCATATTAACAGAAGATCTACTGATGAATAGGGAGATATTCCTTGACATAGTCCACAAAATGGAGGTGCTACAGATCCTTTGCCTTCATCGACAACAAATGATTTCTGTTCTTTTGTACCAGGATGTACATCCTCAGAGTTGGAAAATTGACACAATGTTCTTTCACTGGAAAGGGTGGTGTGTACATGCCTTTCCTCCCCTTCCTCTGCTTTCCAAGGTCTTACTAAAGATTCAAAATGAAAGCCCAAAGATTTTACTGGTGACTTCCTATTAGGCAGGAGAACACTGGCTCCAATTGTTCTTCCACCTAGCCGAGGGCAACCACTAGAAGCTTACCTCCACAGTGGACATGATGTTCCCACAGCAAAGGGGTCACTACTTCATCCCAACCAGTCATCCCTCAGCCTGACAGTATGGATAATAGGATTCTGATCCCCTTTAGATACAGATTTTCTGAGGAAACAATTCACTATCTCCAAGAGGCAAGAAAACCTTACATAGCAAAATACCAGGACCCACTTCAGGCTAATACCACAGCGGTTTTCTCTAATTTGTGTGTGCTGTTGCAGTTGGGCTTAACATACTCATCTATTAAAGGTCACCTTTCAGCCATATCTGCATACCTACCTTTGGATCTGCCACTTCTGGCCAGACTAGAGGTAAAACAGTTCTTAAAGGGTGTTCTTCACCTGAAACCTCCAATGAAAGCTATCCCCTTGACTGGGGCCTCAACCTTTTGCTGGAGAAACTCACTTTACCACTTTTCCAACCATTATTACCTGCCTCTCTCAAATTCTATACTAGGAAAACTATTATTCTGGTAGCCTTCACCTCTGCCAGGCAGGTCCCCAGACTACAGGTCCTTATGTCAACTTCCCCTTTCCTTATTTTTCATAAGGACAGAGTATCTTTAAGGGTCAAGCCCTTCTTCATGCCGAAAGTAGTAAATGAACTGTCTCGTAGTCAGACCATAAATCTTCCGTAATCCACCAAATAAGGGAGAAAGAATTCAGATTTCGTGGATGTGCATAGATAGCTTAGATTCTACCTGGATAAGACAAATGATATTTGAAAATTTGATAATTTGTGTGTCTCTTTCCAAGACTTCAAGTTAAGAAACTGAGTTTCAAAGCAGACTACTGCTAACTAGATTTCTAACTCAGTTTCCTTTTGATACGCTCTCAATGGCAAATCCTTATCCTCTCCAGCAAAGGCTCAGTCTTTTACAGCAGTACCATCATCCGGAACCTTTACAAGGAAATTGACTCTAGAACAATTTTGGAAGCGGCTACTTGGTCTTTACTGCACACTTTCACCAACATTACAGAGTGGATGCCTTTTCTTGATCCAGGGCAGCATTTACCAGGACAGTCCACTCTGGATTGCTAGCCAGTTCTCCTTTCTGTCTTCCGTCCACCCATTACACCTCTTAATCTTTGGGAATCACCAAATAAGTTGGAAAACTGCAACAATGATCTAAGGAAGGACTCAGTACAGTTGTGTAAGAACTTACCGTAACAGTAGACGCCCTACTGATCACTGGGATCTATGTTCTGTCATCGAAAGAGAAATCTATCGAGCCTCTGTTCATCAAACATAAAACATTGAACGTTCATGTCAGTGAATGTTCAATCATTGAATATTTTACCCAGGGAACGCAGTTGGTTGGCCAGCATTAGGAAATGTGCCGTTTTCCTCACTGTAGTGTGATCTCAGAGTTGGTATATATAAGTAGTGGGTGTGGGGGCCAGAGCCTCCCACCTGGGTGGTTTTGATACACTGTGGTGTGTTTTGGTATGCATGTTGGTCCACTGTCTCATTTCCCTTGGTAAAACATTCCATGAGTGAACGTTCGATCGAGTTCTCATTTGATGACTGAACATAGACGTGATGACTGTTGTAGTATTCCTTCTCTCCCTACCTTCACCCTTTGCTGATTCTCCTCCCTTTATCGTTGATTGAGGGGTGTCATTGTCTTTCTTCCTCTTCCTTCTTTGCTAACCAGTTTATTTTGTCTCTCATGCCCCTTCAGGATAACTCGCTTAAAGATAGTCTGATTTGCAATAATTTGTCTGCTTATGTACCCTTATGCCCATGGGCTTAGGTCTTACGTTGGACATATGGCTCAATGGAAGGATTTGGCTTTGGTACCCTGGATGGATGCCCAGTTTATTTGGTGAGATAACTCAACAGTTAGGATCTCAACATAAGTCGTACTCATCCTTCACTTAAAGCATGTATAATAGAGATTTATGGGTTTGCTCCATTTCCTCAAAATGCAATTGTTTTTTTTTTAAAAACTACATGAGAATAAAAGCCCTAGTACACATTCCATTGAAACACATGTACCTGCAACTGTTTAGTTATGGAGACGTGCACTGTCATCTAAAACACAAAAAAGAAACATTTTTACATGGTGGTAAGACCCCCATATGTAGAGTCTTTGGACCTAATGCCAATTACTTTTTTATTCTTATTCTGAAACTCATACCACGATGGGAGGAGGAATAAACAGTCTCAGTCTTTTTATCATGAAATCAGTTTTATTGGGGGGCTGCAAGCTCAGCGAAGGTACTAAAGAGTGCAGTGTAATGACTAGCACGTTATTCCTGTACAGTGATGTGAATGGAGCACTTCATTGGGGGGCTGCAAGCTCAGCGAAGGTACTAAGGAGTGCAGTGTAATGACTAGCACGTTATTCCTGTACAGTGATAAAGAGTGCAGTGTAATGACTAGCACGTTATTCCTGTACAGTGATGTGAATGGAGCACTTCATTGGGGGGCTGCAAGCTCAGCGAAGGTACTAAGGAGTGCAGTGTAATGACTAGCACGTTATTCCTGTACAGTGATAAAGAGTGCAGTGTAATGACTAGCACGTTATTCCTGTACAGTGATAAAGAGTGCAGTGTAATGACTAGCACGTTATTCCTGTACAGTGATAAAGAGTGCAGTGTAATGACTAGCACGTTATTCCTGTACAGTGATAAAGAGTGCAGTGTAATGACTAGCACGTTATTCCTGTACAGTGATAAAGAGTGCAGTGTAATGACTAGCACGTTATTCCTGTACAGTGATAAAGAGTGCAGTGTAATGACTAGCACGTTATTCCTGTACAGTGATAAAGAGTGCAGTGTAATGACTAGCACGTTATTCCTGTACAGTGATAAAGAGTGCAGTGTAATGACTAGCACGTTATTCCTGTACAGTGATAAAGAGTGCAGTGTAATGACTAGCACGTTATTCCTGTACAGTCATGTGAATGGAGCACTTCAACAACCACATCAGCCTTTGGGAAAACAGTGCCAGAAGAAGGTGGTGGTAAGAGGTCACTCAAGTGACAAAACTTATCTGTGCAGGGCTGTAAGTCTGGACACTGTCTGGCAGAAAATGATGTAGGCAATGGACATTGCTGGGGCATTATCCTTACATCTTTTCAGTGTTGTATGAATGGTTGGGAAAGTACATCTTGATGAGAAGAACTAATGTAGCAGATACCTTTTGTATAAAGCGTTAAGAGATGTTGTGGTCCAATTATAAGTCATTCATGTTCCTCCACTTTCTGACAAAGACTATACCAGAACTTCTAGGAAGAAGCCTTCTTCTACTAGTTAAGTCTATAAATCAGTAGAAGTGCAAGTTCCATCCTAGTTATGGAATAGTGGTAGATCAGCTTGTTTTTCTTGCACTGATTAGGATCTTGGATGTTGTCAGTTCTGTCTCTGTGTGTTATTTCACTATTCACTCCAAAATACCTTGTGGTGTTGTATAGCAGTACAAGGCCCCAAATGACACTACTTTGTGCTGTCTGGTCAAGAGATGTGTCCTCATTCTTGAAATACATTTAACATAGGCATATGATTCCACAGTTCTGTGTCTTTTCTCCTCTCCTGTTTGTGACTGTCATGGACAGAATATGAAGGCATAGTCAATTTCTGAAGAGTGTAGATTGGGTGCATGAGGGCTGCATCTTAATTACTTGCAGATGAAGTTATCTTAATCTCAAGTACTTCTACTCTCTGTAGCGGGCAATGGAGTAGTTTGCTGTTGAGTATGAAATGGATGGGATGAAATCACTAAAACTGTGTATCCTGGACAAAAAGTGGTTTATTCCCTTACAGGTGGTGGTGTGGGTGAGGTGGGGTTGTCTTATGTGGAGACGTACAAGTATCTTTGCATCTTATTAACAAATGAAAGCATATGGGAGCTGGAAAATGACTAGGGGATGGATGTGGGATGTGATGGTGAAGCAAGATATGTGCATTAGGACAACACTCTCAGATTTTCAAGTAAGTCTTTATCTGCATCCATGGCTCTAGCCGTGGGTTTTGGGAAGTGAATGGAAAGATAAAGTCATAGACACAAGCAGCAGAAATTAGGTTTCTTCTGAGGGTAACTAGGCTCACTCTCTAAGACAAAGTAAGAAGCCTGGCAATCCAGGATGATCTTGGATACAACCACTGCTGTTTTGGGTACCTTGTTAGGATATCCCATTATCACCTCACATGAGAAGTATACCGTGCAAAGCAGATAGGGAAAAGGCCTGTGGCAGATGCAGAATATTTTCAAAGGATTATATATTCAAAATTGCTAAAATACAATAGAATGTGCTAGAGTATTTTGCAAGAGGGTGCAAATTCTGTTCTGCCTTGCCCAACTTGCCAGCACACTGACCCTCAAACCAGTTTAGAAAATAGATGGACGGATGCTGGTTAGCCATGCTTCAGGCAAGCATAACTTTTCTGTAATGCGTCTAAAACTGAGGTTCCTAATTCTAATTGCCATAGAGGCTTTATTCATGGCAATGAAAGTTGATGACGAAGTTGGTGGTAGTCGTTATGTCATTGAACAATCGATGTTCATCGTGTTTCACTGTTGCAGTCATTACACTTGGGTTATCCTGCTGGCAGGCTACCCGCAGTCAGCCTGAATTCCAAAGTCCTGGTCCGGCGTCGGTTGCTGTCGCCTCTTCCCTGACGTCAGTGTGCCAGGGGTATAAAAGATGCAGCCATTGCCATTTTATTCAGTCTTTCTTGCTGCGCGGTGCCCGAAGCAAAAGCAGTTCGCAAGTGCCAGTCGGCCGACTCCTGAAATTTTCGAAATTGAATTTCAGATCCGAAGTCTTCTATAAAGCTAAGTACCTCGTTGGGGAAACTTTTTTCTTGTTCCAGACCGATGTCAGAAAAAGTTAACAATTGTATTTCTTGTGGGAAGAAAATACCTCATAAGGATTTTCATTCTTACTGTATTCTTTGCCTAGGCCCTGACCACGATGTAGTTAGATGTTGGTTTTGTGCTAGATTTAACCAATGCACTATTAAGCGTCGGTATGATTTTGCTTTTCATTACTTTGGCCGAAGGTTTAACTATATAATGCCGTCGGAACAACCGACGACCGGAATTCATAAAAAGCCAAAGGAAAAAGAAAAGGACAGGCATCCGAGGTCCAAAACCAACGACGAAGCCTCTTCTAGGCCAGTCGCCGGTTCTCAGTGAGGCACTTTCGCAGCCCCCCCGACACCTTACACCTCAGAGCCACAAGCCGCCTCTGACTCCCACGAGGAGACAGCCAGGCCTCTGGATACTCAAGGTATTGGGCCTTTGGAAACTAATCCCTCAGATGGGTCCGGAGCCGCTGAGCAGGCATCTGCTTCTGAGGGTGTTTTCAGACCTACACAGCTTTATAGCAAGCCAACTTCAGCATCAAAGACAAAGACTAGAACAGTTTTAAAGACAAGGAAACAAGTACAGCATTCTCCAGGACAGACTTCCATGCCTAAGAAACAGATGCCCGAAATGGTCGAAGTCCTAATCACTTTGATCAGGGGTCCCCATCCCCCTCCTGATAAGAGGCCTAGGCAAGATACTGAATATGATTCCTCTGATCAGGTTTTCATTTCCTCTGACTCTTCTTCAGAACAGGGATACTCTATTCCTCCCTATGAGGATTCTGATGCTGAAGAATCTATTCCTTCAGCTTCTCCTCCTGAGGATTACTCTTTTGGGGAAACCCTGCATACCATGAGGGAGCATTTCCACTGGGAGAGCCAAGATTACTCAGATTCTAAGAAAAGGCTCCGAGACTTTCTTCTACTATCTCAGCACAGACCTCTTGCTATTCCACCTGTTCTAGACATTGTAGATGATGTATTTTCAGAATCTGGCCTGTCTCCCGACTCTTTACCTCCTGCACTTGTTAAGCCAGACAGATACTACAGGGTTCCAGATTCTCATAAATTTCTATATAAAAACCCTGCTGCTGACCCAGAAACTATTTCACAGGGTCCCAAAGGGGTCAAGGCTGCTACTGCAAAAAACCCTGTCCCCTCAGATAGAGATTCTAGGGCACAGGACAGATGGGGGAAAAAGTTTAGACTTCTGCTACCTTGGCTGTAAGGGCTTTAAATTGTCAGTTTCATATGTTTAAATATCAGCAATACTTAATGTCTCTGTTAAAACAGAAAATGTTGACAAATTCTGAATGTTCTGAGAACAAGGAATTGCAGGATTTATTGCATGCAGCTGAACAAGTGGGAAAACATACTTTGCAATGTGGTTATGATTCAATGGTGGCTTCTTGCAGGGCCGCTGTAACAGGTTCTGTTATTAGAAGGCATGTTTGGTTAAAGGAACAGACTCTGCCTGATCATGTTAAAGCAAAATTATTGGATGCTCCATTACAGCATGATACTTTGTTTGGTGTTAAGGCAGAAGAGGTGTTGAAGAAAATGGAGGATAAAGCTAAATCTATGCAGACAGTGAGGGATTTCTTACAGGTAGGGTTGCCAGATTTCTTTGTGGCTAAAACCGGACTAAGGTCATGCCCCTCGCATCACCCATAACTCCACCCATTCCCACCCACTCTCCCATCAATGTCACGCCCGTTTTGTGACATCACAGTGACATCAGCTGATGGGAACGCCCTCTTTTTCTGTTTCGAATGCCTGCTTTCAGCCGATTTACTATGCTTTTCTGTAAAAAAAGCATAGCAAATCAGCCAATTGTAACAAACACTGATAGTCTGTTTCTTTTTGTGAAACAGAAAAATGGAGTTTGTACAGTATTTTCCCAATTTCCTGACTACCAGTCATCTTAGCATGCTCAGTTTTTTCTCTGAGCAAGTTAGCAGCACTGTCTGCATTACATTAAAAAACAGCTGTTGGCTAAATAAATTGTTGTCAGAAACAATTTTCCCTGCAATCATCACACCACTCAAGACAACAGAGCATCCATCAAAACTTTTTGACAATAGTCTTATTAGTGTAAAATAAAGCACAATTTTAATTCAGATTAATTTTCTTCTGTCTTTATAATGCAATGCAGGAGGGTGGCAAGCTTTGAAACGGTTTAATATAATAAACTTAAAGCATATCAGCATCATCCTTGGAGTTCAGCTAGAAAGCCTTTAGAAATACACTCAGAATATCTTTATTTGAAATAAATACAAATGATATTCAAACATCCTCTTTTCTAAACAGTTTCTAACTAATCTCTTTCTTTGACAATATCTTATTTCTTACACTGTTTTAAAGATTCTGAGAGATGGGACAAGGCTGGATTATTATGTAGGTCTGGAAAATGAATGATTAATTAGCAATGGTATGGTGTCTGTGAAAAACATTGTTAGTGCAGGGTTGATAGAAAACATTTATATTGTTATGAACATACCATTAAAGTAAGGGCTGAAGCTTTGCTGCTGTCAACAAACAATTCAGTACATGAAATTTCATGTTAAAAGTCTTTCTAAACTCTGGTATAGAAAGAGATTAAGATTAAGAATTTCTAATATTAATGTATTCATTAAAATTCTAATGCAGATCATATTTTTTGTAACTCACATAACCCACATTCAAACACAAAATATTGCCCTATATCTCACTAATTTAAAACTCAGCAAAATAACCATTCAAACTTTGAACTCAATAAAAAATTTTTTTCAAAAAACAATTTTTGTATGGATCAAGCTTCCAAGCACACATTACTGGGGGCAAGGCCCTCACCACTGGACCTATACATTGCTAAATCCATGGTCAAACAGGCATAGGGAAAATGGATACGGGAAAAGACCCTACACAGTGCCATCACTGCAAGCATGCAACTAGAAATTACACAATTATTTTATATGGAGAACAGTGACTGTGGAGTACAAAAGAGACAAGTTTAAATCAATGAACTGAATGAGCTTTCACTTAGAATTTGTCATCTAGTAGGTTAGTTAACGTACGAACATGTGCAGTTAGTGCAAACTGTACTGTGCCACCTTCTGTGCAGCACATAGCTCTACTTCCGATATCATTAGATCCTCTACCAGTAATAACACAATCAGTGCCACCAAAATAACTTGTTACTGGCATATACTTCCATTCTACTATTTAGCAAACTGACTGTTATAAAAATTCATTAGCATTTAATTTATTGGAGCTTCTACTGAGTAAGGACAATGCATCATTTAAGGTGCCAGATTCATGTAGCTGAAAGAAAACATCAGGGCCTAGTGCTGGGCCTATTCTGACAAGCTGTTGCTAAATAGTTGTGTTGTCAGCAGAGCACCTTTGATGATGATAAAATGATACCTCAGTCCTATATGTTTTCAATATCATTGACTGTTTGGAAGTTTTCTGCTTAATTGAGCCATTACCAGAGTCTTCTACAGACTACACCACACCAATTTTGTACAGTTGGGGGGGGGGGTATTTTAACATAAGCTGCTGTGTTTAAATGTGCGTTTCACTCTATTCAGGGTGTTTTAAGAATTCCTTAACACGTCTCATTCCACAACAAGTATCTGAATCATGTTAGAAAGGTGTGCTTACACTACTTTTAAACAAGTATGTTTCATTCCAGACTGGGTAGTTTATAATCGTGCAAAGTGCATGCATTAACACTATCTTCAAAAGGCTGTTTCAAACAATAGCAAGTGATAGACTACGTGCCCCTACTTACAACATACCACCTATTACCTTTCTTCGGTGCATAAAATGTGAAGATGTGAGGAGAAAAAAGTAGTTACACAGTGTGACAATAGTTTCAACAAAGTCTTGTGAGGCTATCCCTATTTCCTACTAGAACTGTATTAATCAATATCACTGCTATACCGTAAGGTAATTTAAGTCCATCTACATACTCTTCCTATTTTACTTTACCATACTTCCTATTTACTTGAGATTCTTCTTACATTCCACAAATCTAAAACAAGACAAACTTTCAGTTCCTACCGTTTAATACAAAAAGGTGAAAATCAGTGTTTTTTCGATCATTCCTTATTTATTAGCATGTAAGCGTAACGAGCCAAACACATGAATGTCTAAAATAATAAAGTATATAGAGTCCAACTCAAGTACATCACTGCTTTGTGTGGGAATCGGGATACTGAGGGCTATACAGCGTGCTGCGTGAGCGTGAGTGACACTGACAACGGTGATACGTAAAATTAGAACTCGTTTAAGAAAGTAAAGTGGAACAAAACTAACACAATCATATCACGCTGAATTTGCATTGCGTATGTTTCAGTTTTTTTACTTTTCAGTCCTCCTTGACTCTTGACTGCACAAAAAAAAAAAAAAAACGGACTTCATTAGTCCGGTTTTGATGATTTTTTTCCACCTGACAATTTCACTGAAAACCGGACAGTCCGGTCAAAAACCGGACAGCTGGCAATCCTACTTACAGGTACAACCACCCAGATTTAGCAGGAACTGGCCTTCCAAGAATTGGTCCTTTCCCGTGTCAAGACAGGCCACAAAGACGCAGATACAGACGCCCTAGAGGCAGACAACAGCCCCAGGGCTCATACAGGCCCAAACAATGGGGTGCTTCTACCTCCAAAAGCAGAGAAGACAAATCACAGCCATATAGGAAACAGTCCCAATGACTTCCCTCTGCCAATACCAAGCGCTTATCTTCTGGCAGCACCCTTAGGGGGAAAACTAGCACTTTTTTCACAAAATTGGCACACGATCACCCAGGACAAATGAGTCCTAAATATAGTCTCTCAGGGCTACAGGTTCCACTTTCACACCCTTCCACAGGCAAAAGGTATGCCAGACCTGCCACACAATCAATGGGCAGAGGCACAAAAACAAGTTTCATCTCATGGACATGAGGACCATTCAACCAGTGCCACAACAAGAGCAGGGACAAGGATTCTACTCAAGACTTTTCTTAGTACCAAGAAAGGACAAAGCATGGAGACCAATTCTGGACCTGTCTATTCTAAATACTTTTCTGGACGTTCCGAAATTCAAAATGTTGACTCTGCAACAGCTTCTGCCCATGCTGGTCAAGAAGGCTTGGCTTGCAACTTTGGACTTCAAAGAGGCATACCTGTATGTCCCAATCAGACAATCTTGCAGAAGATACCTCAGATTCACAGCTGGCTCAATGCACTACCAATTCTCTGCACTGTCCTTTGGCTTATCTACTGCGCCCAGGGTCTTCACAAAATGCCTGGCACCAGTAATTGCATTTTGCGGACAAAGAGGAATTCAGATATATCCCTACTTGGACGACTGCCTTATTCAAGCAGAGACCAAAGACATTCTACTAAAGCATCTGGTGTTTGTAAAAAGATTACTAATTTGTCTAGGGTACACAGTAAACGAAAAGAAATCAAAACTAGTACCCTCTCAAGAGATAATATTCCTTGGTGCAAGCTTAAATACAACTGCCCAGATGGCTTATCTCATGCCAGACAAACAAAGGCAACTGACTTCTTACTTCAAAAGCATGGCAACAAAGACCCAGTTATCTGCAAGAAAAATTATGCAGGCTCTGGGCTACATGGCCTCCTGCATTCTGCTAATTCCATATGCAAGACTGCATATGAGGAAACTACAATGGTATCTAAAAAGTGTTTGGACTCAACATTGCCACAGCCTGGAAACATTAATTTCACTCATTCCCTGCCAACAGGAGTTTCGATGGTGGGCACAGGCCTGTCACCACAACAAGGGACAGCCATTCACTTTACCCACAGCCAGGCAAACACTAACAACAGACGCGTCAGATTATGCCTGGGGGGCCCACATGGCAGGAAAATGTATTCAGGGCACATGGCCCCCAAGCCAAAGGCATCTTCACATCTATCAAAAAGAGATACTAGCTGTACAAAATGCCCTGACAGCCTTCAAGGACCTACTTCATCCAGGACAACTGCTGATAAAGATGGACAACACCACAGTTATGTGGTACATAAACAAGCAGGGGGGCACACATTCCTACCCCCTCTGCAGACAAGCCATGATTTTGTGGAACACAGCATTGACCTACCAAGTACACCTGCAAGCACAATGCCTGCCAGGAAAAACAAATGCTCTGGCAGACGAACTAAGCAGAAACCTCATGGATCCTCACGAGTGGAAGCTAGATCCACAAATCTTCAGCATGATAACAAGGAAATGAGAATGCCCAGACATTGATCTTTTTGCTTCCCCTCACAACTACCAACTTCAGAGATTCTGCACAAGGGCTTATCACAAACAAGCATGGAAAGTGGATGCCTTGTCATTCAGCTGGAACAACCTTACAGTATATGCCTTTCCTCCACTGCCTCTCCTCCCCAAGATACTCCTAAAGGTCAGACAAGAGAAGCCACAAATGATACTGATTGCCCCGGATTGGCCACGCCAACACTGGTACCCAATCCTAAAGAGCTTGTCCCAAGGCCCAGCCTGGACAAATTCCTCATTTACTGACCCAACAAAACAATCAGATCCTGCACAGCCAACTCAGAACCCTAAATCTGGCTGCATGGCGGATAGTGTAACCATTCAGAATACACCTCTCTCTAAAGCGGTTATGGATGTTATTTTGGAGGCAAGGAGGCCCAGCACCAGAAAATCTTATGCAGAAAAATGGGAGAGATTCTGTGCTTGAAACCAGGCACAAGGAATTGACACGCTTGTCCCAAATATGCCTCAGATTTTACAATATCTAACTGAGATGTTGGACAAAGGCCTATCCTTCTCATCAGTTAAGATCCATGCCTCTGCCATTTCAGCTCATTACAATGCAGACCCACCTATTTTTTCACATCCATTGCTTAGGAAGTTCCTCAGGGGGGACAAAAATATAAGACCTCCAAGGAGAGCACCAATACCTGCATGGGACCTCAATTTTGTCTTGGAAAAATTCACACAGCCTCCTTTCGAGCCAGCCAATACAGCTGAGATAAAATTCATATCATGGATAACAGCTCTGCTCCTAGCAATAACGTCAGCAAGAAGAGTTTTAGAGTTACAGGCATTAATGGCTGTGGAACCTTTCATTATCTTCCATCCGGACAGGGTTTATCTAAGGACAAATCCAACATTTATGCCTAAGGTGGTGTCCAGTGTGGCTCTTAACCAAACCACTCATTTGCCTACTTTTTCCCAAACCCATAGAATAAAGGGGAGAGACTTCTGCATTCTTTGGACATACACAGACAGCTGTGCTTCTACTTGGACAAAACTAAAGCTTTCAGAAAGACTGAGCAACTTTTAGTGGCATATGCTGCAGGATCACAAGGAAAGGCTATCTCAAAGCAGACTATTTCAAAATGGATAGGACACTGCATTCGTTTCTGCTATTCACAACATGGCAAGTCAGTGCCTAAGGGCATTAGACCACATTCTACCAGGGCAGCAGCCACCTCAGCAGCCTTCCTCAGAGGAGTACCAACCAAGGATATTTTGGAGGCTGCAACTTGGACTTCAGTGCACACTTTTACTAAGCACTACCACTTACCTCTTTACTCTAAATCCAGAGCAGGCTTTGCCACTGCAGTTCTGCAGGGCCTTATAGCCACTCCTAATTCTGTTTAAGCCACCCAACTTCAGCTTTGGGATTCAACCCAAGTGTAATGACTGCAACAGTGAAACACGATGAACATAGTACAGTTGTGCACCTACCATAAATGTAGATGTTCGAGTGTATTCACTGTTGCAGTCCAGGTTACCCACCCACCATCCCCCTCTCTTTGCTGGGACTTATCTGTACTGCTCTCTCCTATATAACCTATGTGGTGTATTTGCTTGTAGATGAAGGTATTGTTTATTTTAGTGCATGCTTTTATAAGCAATGTTTTTTAGCCTACCCTTTTGGGGGCACCTGACATCTGGGGCAAGAAAAACTGAAGAAAATGTCGTCGGCTGCATCTTTTATACCCCTGGCGCACTGACGTCAGGGAAGAGGCGACAGCAACCGATGCCAGACCAGGACTTTGGAATTCAGGCCGACTGCGGGTAGCCTGCCAGCAGGATAACCCAAGTGTAATGACTGCAACAGTGAATACAGTCGAACATCTACATTTATGGTAGGTACACAACTGTACTTTTGTGTTAGGTTTAGAAATATACATATTGTCTATGGGTGTAATATTTGAGCTGGTGTAGAGTATGGAAGTAATGAAAAATGGGAATCACGTGATAAAGTGCTGTAAGAGGGCAGGTATGATATAAAAGAGTAAGCGGTAAGTGGAATAATGTCGATTTTGAATGATAAATGACCTATTGTGCTCGTGGGTTGGATAGCTGATGGGTGTTATAAACATAAAGGACTGCAGAAAGAGGAAGTAGTGAAGAGTGGGCAGTTAATTACTATGCTTTTAATGGTCCTGTAATCAAAACTAGTTAGGATTGTATGGTACTAAGAGAGATGGGTGGTAATATTAGGAGTTGGAAGTATGACACAAGAGGAGCTCTAAGTTCTGCCAGGATAGTTAATGGTTATGTCTTTTGTAAAGTATATTTTATGTAGAATGGATTGTTGGATCTTACCAATACAGTTGGCCAGAAAGTTAAGGAGTAGCCTTGTGATCATTTCTGCTGGAAGAAATCTGTACTTAACATATCTTGGATATATACTGTAAAACAAAGAGCAGATTTCTGAAAAGTAGCAGTGGGTAACAGTACTGCAGATTGGTGTACAAGTCAACAAATTCTAATTTTACCTCTACTTCCAACATGCACCTCTTTAATCACTCACAGAGCACAAATATGTTGCTCAACATAAGATATGGCATCCGGAATAGATCATTCCGATTATTGGCATCATCATATTTCACAAGCATAATTTGTGTCTGGCCATGAAGAATGCTTGGGGTTCACCTGAACAATGACTTTAGACAAATATATTTTATGCAAAGTGCATTCGAGTTTAAAAAAATCAAGCATAGTTGTGACTAATGCGTTCTGAAAAAGGTTAAGTTATAGGCAGAGTGAAAATAATTAAGGCCTTTGAAGAAAGCTGTGGAGTAATTAGTGTGCACAAACATGCGTTGCTTATGGTAGTTTTGCTTGTCTCATTCTCTGCATATGCTGTTTGCCTTTGGATATTTTGTTCTCACATTAAGCATTTCTTCAAGGAATATCAAATCATTAAGCCAGCAACCTGAATGATTACTTTTCATGCTAAACTGACCTCTGCATTGGATACGTATTAACTCAAATAGATGTACTTTTTTGTGAAGCACTGGTTTTATACTCTGCAGTGTATATGTATTTTAAGTACCTTACCCAATGGACTTAGACAAAGTTATTTTCATGAAACGCAGGGGGAAAAAGCTGAAAATACAGGAGAAGAAGAGCAAATATTGCTTTTTTTCCTTCAAACACTTTTTTTTTTTTGCAGGGGAGCAAGCCCCTGCACTCCCAACTATAGGAGGTAAGCTCACCGTATTCTCCAAACTCCTAATCATTAACTCCAAGATTACCATACTTCTGTTCTAAGAAACCGCAAGCTCAGACGTAATACATGCAAGTACAAATGTCTGATCATTCAGTCGTCTCATTCTGGACCTTGACATAGTGAATCTTGGCAAGTCAAATTGTTAATTATTTACAGCTACTGGCTAGAATGAAGGATTTACTTTTTCCCCATGGTTTTTAATAGTAACTTACCTGATCTTATGCAATTACTTGTATGACCTGGGGCATATTATATTTTATTTATTTGCTTTTTGGTCTTAATATCAGTTTCTAAATTCAGGTACACCCAGAAAATCATTGAATTTTTACATTCTGTATAAAGGTAACTTTTCAAAAAGATTTATTTATTATTTTTAATATTTTCTATTTATAAAAATAAGTACATAAAAGTAGACAGCAGTACTCTGTGATCTTGTTTTTAAAGCTTCAGCTAGCCTCACTGCCTGGTCTGTACTTAACTTGGTAAGTACAGTTTTGAAGCTGATGGTACAGTTTGGCTGGCTTTCCAAAGTGCTAGCAGTGAGTGTTCTTTGATGGCGATCAGTCTGTAGAGGGTGGTGCACTGTTTGAAAGATACTCGAGCCATAAACCATCGCTCCTTTTCTGAGAAAGGGCTGTGTGAGATGCTAGGTTTGTCTTTGACACACAAATGCTCGACTCCAGTATGAACAATCATTAGTCTGTGAAATGCCGTGCCGTCTTTTTTCTACAAGGTTGAGGCTACAGCATTACAGGGTTTTATCCCCTCCCTAAGGGTGGGGCGTCTGTGCTGGAGGCTTGCATCCCTACGATAATGCTTCTTTTCATGGCGCATTTTCACTTCAAACACTGCTCACATTCATGTGAATTTGTTCTGTTATGTTCAATTTTGGTTGTGGATCTCAGTGGAGTTGATGTTGTATCATGGAGATACACTGTAATCAGCTTTTACATAATGCTCTGCCTTTTGTGCATATCTGGGAGAGAGAGAGATACATGATTTTGATTGAACTGCATCAACAGAAACTGTGAATATGTTTGCAAAAAAAATCTAAGAAATAAAATCTGGTGAGCAGACTTTCTAATTCACAGCACTGAAGCCAAGCTAACATCTTGTTACCATAGAATTTAGTTCTTGTATTCAGTACCCTGTCCTGAATACATGTATGAAGCAGATGCTAGTAAGATAGGTGCAGTTTGTGTCTACGGGTATCAGCACTTTTTCAGTAGTACTTCATGTGGGCACATATGTATGCAAAGTTTGGAAAAGAACGACAGCTGCAGAAAATAGTCAAATAAAGCTTAGAAAAGGAAAAAGAATTTCCAGAAATAGACGTGATGCTGCTGTTTTTCCTTGTGCAACTACGAAATGACTTGTTTTGTGAATTACATATTTTTGTTCAGCATGGTGCCATTTCTTGTGAGTTAATGTGTAAACTTTTTCTTGCTAGATATCACAGTGCCAGGAAAGTTTGGAAAACAATCATCATGTTTCCACAAGTAGCTTTGTACATCATGAAAACAGCTTGTAGCAGAAAACCTGATAATGAATTCCAAAGCAAAATCCTTAAGCACCTACGCAGGCTTACAGAGAGGCACTAAAATCTATGTGCGTCCTGGAGTTAAATATTTAATATCAAGGAGAGCCACTGAGCTGTATATAAATAAGTGGGTATGAACTGATAGGAATTGCAGACTTCCTAACTCTTTTTAAAGAATTACAGCAGTGCATTTGTTAAAGGTTCTGATAAGTAAGTAACTGCTCCCATTGCATTAAATAACTTTGCTATGGACAGACTTTGTTCAGACATTTGGATTGATGCCTTTATGGTTGTTCAGAGCCACCTATCAGTAGTCATGCTACACTTGAGAAAGCATCTTTGTAATAATTCTGTCTCTTCCTTTGTCAGAAGTAGGTCTGATTTTATCTGTGGTTTCATTAAAGTTAACTCTAGCTTTTGCACTTCTGCCCCAGGAGGTTTCTGCCCTCCCTGAGCTTAGCTTAGGACACCTGCATCACTCTTTCACAGGTGTACCACCCCAAACAACCCACTTGACACTGTCCCTACAGCGGGTCACACTTTGGTGAATAAAAGCAGTCAATAACTCCACAAATTCAAAGCTGTATATTTCTTTTTAAGATAGAAGCTGCTTGAATGTTATTTTTTCTTATAGTTTTAAACCTGGCCATAAAAAAGATAACATGGCAAGGTCTAAACTAAATTGCATACAAGCAAGTTTCTCACTACAAGACTATGCTAGATTATCAGGAAGGATACCTATCAGGTAAGTTTGTGACCAGGTTATTTTGCATTTTATTCCTGGGTCTGAATTTAGTTCTAATATTACTACTTTCTTTATATGTCACACAGTAAATGTTTTCAAAAAAAAAAAAAAAAAACAGCCTTTGATCACTGGGTTTTGTATCTGTGGGTATTCATGAAATGTATCTTGCTTGAAATGGCTGTATTGAGACAGAAAAACTGTACATGAAATCATTGCATTTTCTGGACAGTTTTGTATTGGAATCTCATCATAACATTTCCTCATCTAACTCTAGACATCTAGCAATATAAGTTAGAAAGCACTGTTTAGTACTGCCCTTAGTTAATGTCGCAGTTTGGCAACTCCTTTTCTGTTACTAGGGTCTTATATTTATTCCATACCATATCGTAGTCAGGGTTTACTTTCAAAATTAATTTCTTATCTCCGTTTTCAGAATGTATAACCTGACCTTGAACTGGGTAATTGATCGGTGCAAGATCCAGTTCTTGGGCATTTGTGAAGTAATTTACTGCATATCTTTTAGTTATGTGTTTTGTCACATAGTACCTACAGCTATCAAACAAATGAGTGAATGAGGATATCTCAGTCCACCCTTTAGCCTTGCCCTAGATGTGCTCCTCTCTAATATGGATATGCACACATTTAAAAACTACTCACTTTGTCACACAATGTTGTACTCCAGTCTTTATTTGCTTGGCACTATGTTGTAGTGGCTAAGACAGTGCATGTGAATGGACTGTAAGTAAGGTTTTGATCCTGTGACCTCCTTAAGCATACTGTGTGAGGCTGACAAATTTGCATCACCCAATCACTCATTTGTTTTCTTGTATTGTTAGTTGTTCATGATTCCTTATCTGGCTGTATGAGTCTTTCTGATTGGACAAGCTTACCCCCTAGGTTACAGTGTCAGCTTAAAAAAATAGTAATGGAGAGAGATGAAGTGTTAATTTCTTTAATGCATGTAGCTTGTTTTATGTCAAGATTTTAAAATCTTATGTTGGGAGCAGTCTTAGCGAAATACCAGTCTAGGATAAATTATGGGAAATTAGAAAAAGTTTTAATTTGCTTATCTTGTTAACATTTGATGAACAAGGTCTCTGACAGAAGGCATAGGTTTAAGAAACGGAGACTGTACTCTTTTATCTTTTCTGCAGACTTTGCACAGTTTTTGGGAGGCATTGCATGATATTTCTTTGTGCGTCTTAAATGAAACATACGGCGGAATTCTTGCATATCATTACCCCCCATTTTAATTTGTTAGTAAGAATGAACATTAACTCCTCAAGCAACCTACTGTTAATACACTGTAATGTTACTGAACTTTAGTAAACTCAAAGTAACTGGCTGTTTTTCTCAGCACTAATCTGGTAATGTAATGTGTAGAGAATTAATTAACAGAAATCTTCTAAAAAATTGTAATTTACCTGTGTATGAACCTAAATACATTGTGCAAAGTATTTAACATTTTTGTTGTAATTATTGCAATTTTATTTTGTGTATGTACCTAAACTTTTTAATGTGGAGCTTTTCTCCCAGGGCCTCTGCTGAAATAGGTTTGTGTAATTCAGTCGGACTGTCTCAGCTAACAAATGTCAAGTAAATAAAAGTGTCCCAGTAACAGATTGTCACTGTCATTTCTTTCAGTCATGTTATTCTCTTCCACTGGAAATGAATCAGAAAACAGGTTTTATGTAGACTGATTCCTCTTATGGCCATATGCTTTACAGACCTACTCCCACCTGCATTATATCTGTTGTATCTTTGTCAAACCAGAATATATGTTTGTGTGTCTAAATGACCAAATTATTATTGTAATGGTAAAACTGCTACCATAAAGGTAGCTCAGTTTATAGAAAGGCTTGTCTACGACGTTATTAGGCTGCAGCACATGATTTATAATCATAGGTATAGCAATGCATTATTTTTTAAATAATGTTTACATGTCTTCACAAATAATTGCTGTAAGATTAAATATTATAATAAATAGAGTTTGTCTTCCTCAGGTTGAACCATTTTTTGTGACCCTTGCATTATTTGATGTCAAACATAACTGCAAGATTTCAGCAGACTTCCACGTGGATCTTAATCCCCCTTCAGTTCGTGAAATGCTATCTGATGTTGCAGCACAAACAAGTAATGGAGAAACCAAAGTGATGTTTCCAAAAAAGTCTTCAGTTTACAGCCTTGTTGAACCTCTGCTCTGTTACCCCCAAAAGGTACAGGAAGTGTTTTTAATTCATTATGTTATGAAAGGAAATAAATAAATTTAGTGCTCTGGCAGTCATTAAACCACAAATACACAAATGTTTATATTATATATACACACACACACACACACACACACACACACACACACACACACATACACACACGTGTATGCACATATATGTGCACATGATATATACGCAGTGTCATAGATGTAATCTAATACATGGTAATTACCGAGGATAGCACCCACAACCCTCCTGGACATGGGTAGTCATCACTAAATGCAATCTTTGGTATTGACTAGTACTTGTACTGTATTACATTGGGTTGAAACAGCTAGGCTTTAAATGACCTCTGGGTCGATAGCCTAGTAATGTCCTGTGGCCCTATAATTCTGTGATCACAAGTCAGTAGTTTTGCATGTAGTAGGATTTTTTTTTTATTTTAAAATGTTCAATAAACTGGTCACTGTTATTTTACCCATTAAAATGACAGGCATTTTTAAATGAAAAGAAAGAAAAGCATTTCTTATATTGCTATTACTATGCCCTAGAGTGCTTTCTGAAGCCTTGAACAGATAGCAGCAGCCATTAAGTGCATACAGAAAATTAAAACATAGGTGGTGCTATTAGTCTGGGTCTCCCAGCAAGGCCATTTCTACATCACATATAATACTTTCAGACATTACTGTGGCATGGTACATTCATGTCCTTTTTATGTGTATATGTGAGCCTCCCTGAGCAGCCTTATCAGTCATGAACTGCATACACAGATTAGCTTTTAGCAGCAATGATGTTACATTGCAACAAGCTTCTGTACCACATTTCAGTTTTAGACACACAGTACAACTTTGACAGTTATGCCAGTGTAGACATAGACCCATATGGACAACACTAATAAGGAGCAGAAAGTAAAGCCTTCTACTATGAGCAGTTGTAACACAACCCCACACATTGCAGGTGTTCACATCTACAACCTTGAAACTTGACTATTACATACAAAGTAACATGACATGGCAAACAAGTGTTTTTTGCAGGGGTTCACCTTCTCCTCACATGTAAAGCAAGTCCTGTCTACACTGTGAACTTACACATCCCAGCTCTACAACTGCTCAACAGTGAGGAAGTGAAAATATTTCCAAAGCAGTGCACAGGCTTGTGCAGTTACTTGTTTCACTTGATCAGGAGTAAGTAATTTGTGAGATTTCACAGACCAAGGATACATAGGGAAACCACTATACTGTTGTACATAAAACAGCAGTGTAGCATTTTGAAATCTGATGTTGTTACTAGCATTTCAGGTACTTACATCAAACATGGTGCCCAGCCTCCATCCAATAATTTTGGTTGGCAGTGTATTAACAATCAAATAGACCTAGTGCTAAAACTCATGCAACTCCTGCTCATTCTGCAGATATGTACAAGAAACGGATACACTCGTGTGCCACATCCGTACATCATCCTTCAGTCTTTTCCACTGAATCAGTGGACATACAATGTAGATTAAGAGTAGCAGCACTGGCTATGTTATAACATTGATTGCCATTCCTCCATTTCTGAATCATGTCCAGTATCTTACTGCCCTTTACCAGAGTCATAATCAGACTATCTCTAACTCTACCTCTAAAAACACAACTGCAAAATACAGTACTCTGGCAACCATTATGCCATCATCTTCCTTAGCCAGTAGCAAGCCATTTGAGCAGTTTCTCACAGACTAAGCCACTGTTGTGGTAACTAACAGGGCATATTCCATTGCTTTTCTCTCCTCTAACGCTGCTGTACCCATAAGGTGTACAACTATAAATATTGTGATATCTTACTAGAAGGAGTTGCTATATCATGTTTTGTGCAATACATTCTTTCTAAAAGCCAGTCTGGTTAAAGACCTCACAGAAACTAAAACATGCAGCTGTCACATGGTGTCAGCATGGAAAAATCTGTAAAAATGAAAAAAAATATATATATTTTCTAAAATGTGTATATGGAAGTGCTGAAATATAATTCACTGTGGGGAAAAAATCTCCAGCTGCAACTACCAGGAATTTTCTCACTACAAGGTGATAAAACATAAATCTGGAAAATCTGGAAAAAATGTTTATTTACTTCCTCACTGTGTATAAAATAGACGAAAAGTCTGTAAAAAGTACATTATGCTATATGTTTACATGCTGCTGGAGAAGGGTATAGGATGCTACTGAAACTGCAGATGCTTAAGATACTCAGCTAAAACATTCATACAAAACTATAAGTAGAATTGCAACAATCATTAGTAAGGAACAGAATAGTCTGTAGCATAAAAATCAAAATCAAACAAGGAGCAAGGTTTTAAGGGAAAGTTACCTGACGTTAATATGTTGTGAATTTATACAGAGCTAGAGAGTATGAAAAATGTGGTCAAACCAAACATTTTTTAAATATGAAGTCCAGAAAGGACAAAAACCTGTTTTACAAGTGACTGAAGCAAACAGGATTAACAGCTTTGCAAACTCTAATGTGTGTAACACCCAGAATGATCTGCATATGGCAAAAACAGTTTCTGAATGCAGTTATCTGTGTGTTTAGACAATGTGAATACATTCTTTAGTGACATTGGAAAGCTATCAGTTGTAGTATACAACAGTCACTGGACTGAAAAGGTGTGCGTAACTGCTATATTTATCAAATTTACAGTGGATATCTGGGCCCAGTGTGATATCATTAATGTAAGTTATTTCAAGATTTGTCAGTTCAGCAACCTAACATAGGTTTATAACTTCTCAGTTAAACATTAGGTTATTGAGCTGTGGGGATCTTAAGAAGCCTGGCCTTACTTTCTCATGGTCATTTCTATTCCATATATTCTGTGTGTGAATAACACAGAGGTGGGAAGAAGAAGGGTTTCTTGAGACATTTACTTGTTGTCTGTATCCATGAGGGACCCGAGTGATAAACTGGAGGTGAACTTGTGGTTTCCCATTCATTTGTCCAAATTACATTTGAATACAGTAAGAGAAGTGGTGGCTGTTCTAGGTGGCTCTGGTTCTGCAACAGGAAACTTGGAATATTTGTTCAACATAATAAGTATGTACCCATAACTTTTTGTTATGTCAGTGCTGACCTCCTTAAATGGGCAACTCTGACATGTGAAGGAGAGTATCTCCAGTTTTGACAGCGTAGGATTGATATAGCTGGCAGTTTTTGAGAAAAGACTGCATCAGAGAATCATAGGTTCATAGGTGTATACTAGGCTAATGGCCCTGGAGCCTTTACAAGCCTAGCCCATAGGATTACCCTCGCATCATGCCACCCAACCTTAGTTCCCAGTGCTTCTGTCGAGTAGAGCTACTGGAGTGATCCCCAGGGTGAATTTTCTATTTCCCATCCACTCATCAAGATTTCTTTTGAAGAGGGCCAGTGAGGTGCTGTGTTTGACATGTATGGGAGGTCTATTCCATAGCATGGGCAGTCTCTGGGTTATGGACCTGTCCCTTCAGCTTGTTCTGTTGATTGTGGTAATGAGGTTGAGGTCCCTGGAGTGTGTGGTGCGGAAGGATTGGGATTTCTTTAGATGTAGCATTTCTAACAGAGCTGGGTCAGACATGGCTTTGTAAATCAAGCAGAGATCGTCTCTAAGTAGGCGATATGAGACAGTTTTTTGAGTCTGTCCATATAGGACAAGTGTTTAAGGCCTAGGATCCTCTTTGTGAGGTACTTTTTTAGCCTTTCCAGTTGTTGCAGGTGAAAAGTGATCATATTACTGCCCCTACTGTATCCCTTGCCTTGACTTTGTTTTGATGTTCTTCATAAGCTATGTCTGCTGCCCCTCTGTGAAATCTGATTAATATATTCTTGCCCTGTTATTCATTGACACTAAACTGTTCAGGCATAAAATATATGATAGTACTATTTTCAGAGTGTAACTGCTCATATCCAAAGTAAGCGAGAGGTAAACCTCCTAACCCCCTCACCACCAAAATGCATTTTTAGCAGAGGTTATCCCTCAACTCCACACCCTTCCTCACCCCCTTCACTTTTATATGTTAAGTCCAAGGTCAGACTGACTCTGAGAAATAACAACTTGTACTCCAAAGTGCATTTTTTCCATTCTGCTTTTTCTTACTCTGTGTGATCCTGCTTTGTAGGTTAACAGGACAGATATTTAGAGGAAACTGTGCTTGAGCAAAAGTTGTCACAGTAAAAGATACACAAGGAACAGGTCTCAAAGGCTCGTCTTAAAAGGATTTAGTGGGAAAACATGGGCTAGTAAACATCTGACACTCAGTTTATTCATTCTGACAGCTTTCACATTTTATCAGAATGCCTTCCTGTGGATGGATGTGGAAATGTTTACATGTCCATTCTGTGGCAAGAGAACCCATTCCTGTTTGAGAAAGTCTTTATCAGCCCTTGTAAGAAGTCTTCTGGCATAAAAATCATCTTGCATGGCTGTTTTAGTATTGATTCAACACTGCACCTTGTCCACATTACTTGCATCTACCTCTAAAAGCATCTCAGAGTTAGTATTGAATAGGGCAATTGAATCCTTTTTTCTGCTCTTTAATAATTTCCGATGCCTTTCTGCTCTGTAGAAACAGTGTTTCTTCATTAGTTTAGTAAACAGAGCAATTATGATTATAGTGTCGTACAAGTTACAAGGCAGCTGATATGCAAGGCCATTTCCACCTTGCCAGTACCTGCCCTTAGGCCTTTCCTCCCTGTTCAAGGAAGGCCAGGCCAGCTATACCAGGGGTGACTTTATGAATACCCATTCAGTAGTCCAACACAAGTGTCACACTGCTAATGTTTGTTCCAGAGAAGGGGTAGGTGCTGTGCGACAAATCTATCCCTTCTACTTATCTTATTTATTGATGGAGCAGATTTTGGTTTCTGGCCCTAATGTAAGTTGGTCTATTTGATTTATGGGTTCTTGGACTACTAGATCCCTTATAGATTGTAAGCAAGATACAGTTCACCCCTAAGGAGTCTATATGAAATTGTTATGCTAAATTATTGTATGCAGCACATATATTTTTTCCATGCCAGGAAAAGTCTTACATTCTTGTTGTTGTTTGGAGTAAATAATTGTGAAGTACATAGACCATTGCTTGCCATACATTTCTGAGAGAAGAAAAAAAAATGAGAGAATTCGAGTTTACTTTTACCATATTTACACTTGTCCCTAAGGGTTAGACCAGAGTCTTTTAGTCTGCTGAGGTACCGAACAATTTTATGTCTCTGACTCTGTCATAGAAAGTTATAGCTTTGGGAATTTAATTCATATGTAGTGGCACTGATACATTCTTCAACTGTTTTAGATTCTGTATGTGTTACTTATTCACACTCTGGTTGATGCCTTATCATGAAGTGTGTTATACTTCCTTCCTTTTGTCCCAAAATAAAATCATAGGGTGAAATTATCATATTTCTGTTGTCAAAGGAGGTTCGGATCTGGAATTGTTTCATATTACTTTGTTAAGCTTGTGGTCTGGGACTAAAGGCAATTTTGGCCTATATAAGTATAGATGAACATTCTGGTGACTCCATGCTATAACTATTGTTTTATTTTCTGTCTGGAAGTGGAATATGTTCAATTTTGCAGTGGGGTTAAAGTGATTTCTGTGCTTTTGTGTTAGAACAACTCCCAAACAAAAGGAATTGTGCGTGCTACAGACTAACATATTGAAATATGAAAATACATTGCAAGATTATATTAAGCTTAGCTCTACGTAAAATACATATAGTTGTAGTATGTAATCAACATCACATAAGTTTATGTCCAGATGGTGCAGTCTGTAGAGGGTGACTGATGAACAATGAACTCAAAACATTTAACACAGTAAACAATGCAATGCACTTTAGCAAACTGTCAAATGATGAATAGCAAGCAGTCGACATATGGCACAAACTACAGTGGGGAGAACTTTGCAGTATTAGTGCAGAACAAATAAATAATGCTATGCACCTCATACAGAATGTAGGAAGGTATAATACTTAAAGAAAAAATATAAAAAACAAATAAAGGCCTAAAAGCATAAAGCTGGCACACTGCCATAAAGGGCAGTTTCATTTTCCAGATGTGGTGACTTAGCTTGGATTAGAGAAGATGAGCAGAAAGAGCTACGAGGACTTCGGGTCTATATCGTATGAGCGAATCGCACAAATTAAGAACGCTCATAATATCGAACGTACCGGAACTCGAACTTCCTATTGTGGGGGGCTGCGTCTCCCACACCCCCACTAAATATATATTCCAACATCGCACTATACTGAGGAAAGGGCAAATATCCCATTCTTCACTGTACTGCGATCTCAGAAAAAGCACTTCGAGGTCCGATACATTCGATATTATGAGCGTTAGCAATTTGTGTGATTCGCTCATATGATATAGATTTGAGGACTCCTGGTTAATGAAGAGCCCCCTCCCCCTATTAGTGAAGATCATCATTGCCAACAAGTAATGCGGTTGAGAATCAGACATGCTTGGAACTATGTAAGCGTTAATGAGGTTATGGGAATCAAACACACCTGGGGCTATGGAAACAGTAATGAGGTTATAAGAATCGGTCATAAATGGGGCTGTGTAAACATTAATGAGGTTATGGAAATCTGGCATGTGTGGGGCTATGGAAACAGTAATGCAGTTATGGGAGTCAGGCATGTGTGGGGCTATGGAAACAGTGATGAGGTTGTGGGAGTCAGGCATTTATGGGGCTATGGAAACAGTAATGAGGTTGTGGGAGTCAGACATGCATGGGGCTGTGAAAACAGCAAAAAAGTTATGGAAATCAGACATGCATGGGGCTATTGAAACAGTAATGAGGTTGGAGTCAGACATGCGTGCGGCTATGGACACAGTAGTGGAGTTGTGGGAGTCAGATATGCGTGAGACTAGGGAAACAGTAATGAGTTTTTGGGAGTGCCTGGGGCTATGGAAACAGTGATGAGGTTATAGGAATCAGATGTGCATGGGGCTAAGGAAACAGCAATGAGGTTATAGGAATCAGATGTGCATGGGGCTAAGGAAACAGCAATGAGGTTATGGGAATCAGATGTGCATGGGGCTATTGAAAGAATAATGAATTTATGAGAATCAGACATGTGTGGGGATATGGAAACAGACATGCATGGGACTATGGAAACAGTAATGAGAATTTTGGGACTTAGACATGCCTGGGGGCTTTGGAAACAGTAAGACAGCAGGTGAGGGTGGTGTTTTGGCTTCTTAATCATTGCATTAAGCAACTTGCATCTAGAAGGGATAATTCCATCAAGTGTCTGAAGGAGAAGTATGATGCCATGTAGCAGTTTGAACAGTGTATAGCCGAAGTGTGATAAGTCTGCGGAATTAAGTAGCTGAAATGGTTCCACTGAACAGAGTGCAGTTAACCTGGGATATTAAGGCAAGATAGTGCAAGTTGCAATTAACTGAAGTTTTGGAAAGAGAGGAGTGGTTTGACTGTCTTAAGTTTTTGAGAAGTAAACTGGTCCAATGGGCAGGCTTTTATAAGATATAGTTGAGAATAGAAAAAGGTCTATAGACATTTATCATCGGCACCTGACAGAGTTTATATTTCACTGAGAGTGATTTTGGTAGACTGTGTCTTGCTGTGAAAAGGAGAATGTTTTATCACAGCTTTGGCTACTTGGTAAAAAGATCACAGCTGAAGGAAGACCATTAATGATGGATTGTTATTTCTTGGTGACTATTCTGCAGCTAAGCGCATAGCTTTTGGATGATACAAACGAATGTTGATAGTGCACTTTCTGCTTGTAGTAATTGTTTTCTGGGGCTCTTACTGTCTTCCCTATGTATTTAGATCTTCTCAGCGAATGATGGCTATACTGGAAAGACTGCCTCAGTTGCATTATGGGAAAATATTGGTGGAACCAGAGTAGGGTGCTGACTGCCTTGAAATTGTTGGTTTGAGAGAGGCCTGGGAACATGAGGATGAGCAGGTGGAAGACAGAAGGATGGAACTGCCTTAGGAAGGGCATATTGCAAAGAGGATGTTCATGGGGCTGCCGGAATGCTTTAGAGTATGGAAATTAGTTAAATGTCACCCAAGTCTAAAGGTTGAGTGGCTGTATGAAGAGTGATGAAACTAGAACAGGAGTGTGACTTACTGACATTCTGCTGGTGGTATAGTAGGGCACAACCAAAGATATATATTTTTATTTGTATTGGCAACAGTGTAGCACTGTTTAGGTGGTACAGCAAAAAGTCCTGCAGTTTTTGAGTTTGCAGTGATTTTCCCCGTGTCTGCTCGAGTGACCCAATGGCTCCTCTGTCTTCACCTAATTGGCCATTAGTCAGATGTTGTGGTTTACGTGGAAAGAAAATGAAGCTGTTTCCATCTTAAGAAATTAGAGATGTTGTGATGATGATATCTGTTCATATGTGTTATAAATATGTGAAGACGTTAAAATGATGTTCCATTCTCTAACTGCAATCACTTATAAAATGTAGATAAGGATGTTAAAGTGTCGCGCGCCATTTAAAGTGTGTTGCTATTTGTGATTGTTTGCTATGGTATAAATATGTGTACGCTTGTTATAGAAATTATTCAGCATGTTTGTGGCCTTCATTAGTGTTTATTCAAAGTCGGTGCTTATCTGCTAATAAATGATATGCCTGAGTATTTACAATATTATCAGTGATATTTTCAGGTATGCATGTTAAATGATCTAAGGCAATCAACTATAAAGATGGAAGCTAGAGAATTTTATGACACTGTTTGCAAGGCACAAACACTATTCAGTATGGTTGAGCAGTTCATGCTTATATAAATTGTGTCTCATGTCAGGGTATATAATGTCTTGGTACAGAAACTTTGAGGAATCAAAAGAAAAACAAGGATGGAGCACTTCATGGTCTGTACCTTTATAGTAAATGTGTTTTCCACTGCTGTTTTTAGTGTTATAATGAAAATACTTACATTTTCAGTGCAAAAAATTATTTGTTGCATTATGTGCATCATATGAATCAAAAGATCTCTCATTTCCACATAAAGTAAAATCTTTCAGTCACACTTCGATTGTTTGAGATCTGGTGTTATAGATTTTTTTTTTAGCTTTTTACTACTACTTGGGCAGTGGTGGATGCACACAGGTGGATTATACCCTATGTAGGAGGGTCAGTCTGAAGAAGATTGGAGACTGTAAAGTGATGACTGGGGAAAGTGTAGTTAAGCAGCATAGAACAGTGGTCTGCAGGATGATGTGGGTGATCAAGAAGCAGAGGAAGAGTGTGAAAGCAGTGCCAAGGATTAAATGGAGGAAGGTAAAAAAGGGTGATTGTGAGGTGGAGTTCAGGGAAGAGTTAAGACAGGCACTGGGAGGCAATGAAGAGTTACCGAATAGCTGGGTTACTACAGCAGAGCTAGTAAGGGAGACTGCTAGGAAGGTGCTTGATGTGACATCTGGACAGAGGAAGGAGGACAAGGAGACATGGTGGTGGGATGAGGAAGTACAGGAGAGTATAAAGAGGAAGAGGCTGGCGAAGAAGAAGTGGGATTGTCAAAGAGATGAAGAAAGTAGACATGAGTATAAGGAAATGAGGTGCATGGCAAAGAGAGAGGTGGCGAAGGCTAAGGATAAGGCATATAGAGAGTTGTATGAGAGACTGGACACTAAAGAGGGAGAAAAGGACCTGTACCAATTGGCTAGACAGAGGGACAGAGCTCAGAAAGATGTGCACCAGGTAAGGGTGATAAAGGATAGTGACAGAAACATACTCACAAGTGAGGAGAGTGTGTTGAGTAGATGGAAAGAGTACTTTGAAGGGCTGATGAATGAAGAGAATGAGAGAGAGAAGGTTGGATGATGTGGGGATAGTGAATCAGGAAGTGAAGCAGATTAGCAAGGAGGAAGTAAAGATAGCTATGAAGAGGATGAAAAATGGAAAGGCTGTTGGCCCAGATGACATACCAGTGGAAGCATGGAGGAGCTTAGGAGAAATGGCAGTGAAATTTTTAACCAGATTGTTTAATGAAATTTTGGAAAGTCAGAGGATGCCTGAGGAGTGGAGAAAAAGTGTTTTGGTACCTATCTTTAAGAATAAGGATGATGTGCAGAGCTGCAGTAACTACAGAGGGATAAAATTGATCAGTCACAGCTTGAAGTTATGGGAAAGAGTAGTGGAAGCTAGGTTAAGAAGGGAGGTAATGATTAGTGATCAGCAGTATGGTTTCATGCCAGGAAAGAGCACTACAGATGCAATATTTGCTCTTAGAGTGTTGTTGGAGAAATAATAAGAAGGTCAGAAGGAGTTGCATTGTGTCTGTGGACTTAGAGAAAGCATATGACAGGGTGCCTAGAGAGGAGTTGTGGTATTGTATGAGGAAGTAGCAGAGAAGTATGTAAGAGTGGTACAGGATATGTACAAGGGTAGTGTGACATTGGTGAGGACTGCGGTGGGAGTGACAGATATGTTTAAGGTGGAGGTGGGATTACATCAAGGATTAGCTCTGAGCCCTTTCTTATTTGCAGTGGTGATGGACAGATTGACAGATGAGATTAGGCAGGATGTTTGCAGATGACATTGTGATATGTAGTGAGAGTAGGGACCAGGTTGAGGAGACCCTGGAGAGGTGGCGATATGCTTTAGAGAGGAGAGGAATGAAGGTCAGCAGGGCTAAAACAGAATATATGTGTGTAAATGAGAGGGAGGGTAGAGGAATGGTGAGGATGCAGGGAGTAGAGTTGGTAAAGGTGGATGAGTTTAAGGACTTGGGATCAACAGTTCAGAGTAATGGTGAGTGTGGAAGAGAGGTGAAGAAGAGAGTACAGGCAGGGTGGAATGGGTGGAGAAGAGTGTCAGGAGTGATTTGTGACAGACTGGAACCAATAAGAGTGAAAGGGAAAGTCTACAAGAGGGTAGTAAGACCAGCTATGTTATATGGGTTGGAGACGGTAGCATTGTTGAAAAGGCAGGAGTCAGAGCTGGATGTGGCAGAGTTAAAGATGTTAAGATTTGCACTCGGTGTGACTAGGATGGATAGGATTAGGAATCAGTATATTAGAGGGTCAGCTCAGGTTGGACAGTTTGGAGACAAAGCAAGAGAGGCGAGATTGCGTTGGTTTGGACATGTGCTGAGGAGGGATGCTGGGTATATTGGGAAAAGGATGCTAAGGATGAAGCTACCAGGTAACAGGAAAAGAGGAAGGCCTAAGATGAGGTTTATGGATGTGGTGAGAGAGGACATGCAGGTGGTTGGTGTGAAAGAGTATGATGCAGAGGACAGGAAGAAATGGAAACATCCGCTGTTGCGACCCCTAACGGGAACAGCCGAAAGAAGAGGATGATGATGATGACTACTACTTGGGCAGTTTTGAGAATTGGAATGATGCATCATATCCATATAATGCCTCCCAGGAAGTTAAAAATAGCAAATTATGGAAATCTTCAAATATGCTAAGGTTGTTTATGACTGATCATAATGGTATGTCATGCTGATTAGTTACAAGAAGGATGTCTTGCTCCATGTTTCCACACGAGTTGTGGTTGATATTTTATGAGTCTGGATAGTTTTACTATACCAAGTTCAGGTGAGTTGGCCAGCTGTAATGGCATATAGGGATAAAGCTATAATGATGCCTAGTCAATCCCAGGATTGATTAGCAACCTGGGTGTCTGATGAAGCCAGGTAGGTATGCTCATTCTCGGGGGAAGGTATGTAACTGATAAGGGTAGATTGCTCATTGTACCTTGACGTAGTACAGAATGATTGTCAGCATCGGCATGCAAATCACTCCTTATTGGTCATCCAGTCTGACTAAGGAATGTCAGCATAATGGAGGGTGAGACTTAGAAAACCCCGTCTGGGCCACAGTATAATAACCCTCTATTCCTCAGTACTCTGCCTTGTCATGGGAGGACTCATAGCCTAAATGGTCATTAAGGTCATTCTCATCTGGACATTGAAGTTTCATCTGGGAAAGGAACTTGTCAAGGTACCCCCAATCAGTAACTCGGAAGGAAGGAATGAGTTACAGGTGAAAGCTGGGCTGTGAAGTCAGCAATAAGCTTGCCAAAAAAATGTTTGTGAGTTGGTAAATGCTGTTAATGACTTGAGAGAAATGTTCTTAACAGAGTATTGTATTCTTTGCCAGGTGAGCAGGGCTTAAGAATTTTACCAGGTTTAAGTATACTGGACATACAGGTGTGTTTTGCAAAGCATGACCTTAGTGATCACAGTGGTGACTACGTTTGGTTTTGTGCACATCTTTTAAGGTATTTGTAATGTAATAAGGTATGTATCTCCTTTGTGGGTATTATGATTGAAGATGTTTTGGGTTTATGGTGATACAGCTTGGTGGGTGATTGTTATTTGGATGTCTATATTGCTGTGATGTTTTGGTGGAATAATTCTGGGATGTGCATGTAACATATTGGGTGACTGGGATGAGTAGTAAGTGAAGGTCACATTTTTTTTTGTCACTGGGCACCCTTCCAGGAATATGTTTATCTATTTTTTTGCATGTTTCTTTGAAATTAATGTGCTTTGTTTGATATTGTGTTTAGGTTTTAATTATGGAAGGGTTGGTTATTGATACACTGCTAGACAGTTTTGCATGATTATAATTTGTTGGCTTAATGCTGAAGACTGGTTCTTTTTATAGGATGACAGTAGTAGAATGTTAGAATAAAGTCTAACATATCCCCATGGCTGTAAATACTCATGCACTACTAAAAAAAAAGACAAAGTATGGAAAATTTGGACTAAAACTAAACATCAACCAGACCTCCAGAAATATAAAGAACTTAGAAATCTTGCCAAAAGTCACATAAATAAAGATAAGAAAAACTTCTATAATAATCCATCTTCTACCTTTAAATCCAACTCTAAAAAGTTCTAGCACTCTGTAAATCAAATACTACACCCAGGTGCACTAGTCTCCCCTAACCCTCACCCAGACAAAACACACGAGAAAACTGCCTCCATATTCAACAACTACTTTATAGAGTCAATATCCAAATGACTAAATCAAGACACAAACCATCCCACCAACAATAATAGACCTAATAGCTCAAACTCTTCCATCGGTAGTAACCCTACCACTACCTTCTCTCTCAAACTTGTCTCCACTAACTATGTTAAAACTCTACTATCTAAATTAAAACCTTGCACCACATCCATAGACAACATTCCCTCTGCATTCTTTCAGGCTGCTGCTGATGTTCTTGCTTTCCCAGTTTCTATTCTAATAAATCGCTCTATCACAGAATCCACATTCCCTTCCATCTGGAAGCAATTTTACACCCTTCCAATACACAAAGGAGGAAACTCCATAGATATAACTAATTTTAGACCCATAGCCATACTCTCACCACTCTCCAAAATTCTGGAAAAATGTGTACACAATCAAATCTTACACTACCTTCTGCAAGAAAATCTACTCACACCTACCCAACATGGCTTTCGTCCCATGCACAGCACTACAACAGCTCTCCTGTCTTTCCTAAACTCTGTATCACTAGCTAGAGACAGTAACAAACTTATTTCCTGTCTCTTCATTGACCTCTCTAAAGCCTTTGATACAGTCTCTCATAAACTCCTTCTCCTTAAACTAGCAAACTTACACTTCTCTCCATCCACCATATCTTGGTTTAACAGCTATCTCTCTGATAGACTCCAGTCAGTCAAATGGCTCTCAGCTTTCTCCCCTCTTCTTCCTGTTAAAATGGGTGTTCCACAAGGCTCCTTCCTTGGGCCACTTCTTTGTAACATCTTTACCAACCTTCTCTACTCTTCCAGTCCTCGATTGTCACTGATACAATATGCAGATGATTCTACACTTATCACTATTGCTGAATCCCCAACTCAACTAAAATCACACACACAGTCCTCTTTTAACTCTGTGGAAAACTGGCTATCTGCAAATCAACTTATCCTTAATCCAAAGAAAACCAAATTACTACTTTTTCTCCATAAAAACCTTAGCCACATAAAGTCTTCCTTCACCATATTGTCACAAAATAATACCCAAATACAGGTGGACACCAGTACAAAACTCTTGGGTATTACTATTGATGATAGACTAACTTTTGATTTACACGTCAATAATTGTATCCGAAAAACACATCTCAAGCTAGGTCTCCTCTATAGAAACAAAAAATATCTTACGAAAACAGCAAAACTAACCCTTTCAAATGTCTCCCTCTTACCCACTTTACTCTATAGCTCCCAAATTCTCACCAGCCTCAACATTGGACTACTAAACAAGTTAGAAATAATTTATAGCAAGATTGCCAGATTTGCTGCCCAAAATTCTTACAAATCCCATCACTGTCTCTCACTAAAAGAGCTAAATTGGCTAGAAATACCTAACCTGCTTCAGTATAATCCATTTCAGATTATTCACTCCATTCTCTACGAACCCTATTTCTGTCCAACTTATCTCATCCCTAATCTCTCATTACCTACCCACTAGATTACTCTGCAGTTCTGAACAAGGCCTACTAAAAATCTACAAACCAAGGACCAAAATGGATCACATAGTCTATAGCTTTAACCCTTCCAAGGCCTGGAATAGCCTACCACTAGATATAATATCCCTTGAACATCCCAGTCATTTCAAAACCACTACAAAAAATACCTTCATGAAAAATGGCCCTGCCAATGTAATTATCCCCCGTAAACACTCCCCTATAACCTTCTAATTCCCATCTCTCTTCCTTCCCTTCAATAAACAAACTTACTACTTTATCTTCTCCTCTTGGTACATCATTGTACAAGCATAACTAGTAAAATATTTCAGCTATGTAACTATTGCACTATTATGTATATAATATGTAATTATGAATGTATCCCTCTGATGAATGCATTTCTATATGTATTTCACTTGCAAAAGTGTAATGTATGACACTGTAATCAGACCTCCCAACTGTCCCAAATTAATCATTTTTTACCGAGTTTTGGGGTCCACATAATGGGGTGTCACGATTCCCGAGTGGCACCCCTTTATTTTCTTTATTTTTTTCACTTTGTTTTTTATTTTTCGCAATTTCGCAGCTGATGTCATCGTGTGTGATGACGTCAGCTCCGTCAGGGCTACCAGCCTCTCGGAATTGAGCTCGCGCATGTATTTGGTTCAAATGCTATGTGAGCGGGAACCCAAGAAGGGAGAACGGAAAGGATGTATTTAGAAGGCTCGTTGGCTCTATTGCCTCTATTATCACTCCTGGATTTAAAAGGCTCCACTCTGCAAGTAAAACGGTGACCGGAAAGGATGTATCTTCGCTCTGAAAGTGGAATGGAAAGGATTTATTTTCGCTCTTGCTGCCTGGAAGGCTCTGTAAGCGAAACGTAAGGAACCTAGCTAATGGTTCTGCTGCCTGGATTTATTTGTAGAAGGCTCTGTAAGTGAATGGTTTATGCGGAAAGTGTGTGTGTGTGTGTGTGTGTGTGTGTGTGTGTGTGTGTGTGTGTGTGTGTGTGTGTGTGTGTGTGTGCAGGATAGTTAATGAGTTTTAGTCCTTGCCCTGCTTCAGCAATGTACTCAATTCATATTGAGCTTTGAGCCTCATTGCAAAACCAAGGTAAATAGCAATGGGCTGGCCACAACACCACCTGCCATCTTTCCGAATTCTAGCCTTAGTGTTAGTAAAATGCAATTACTGATTTTGTAGTTGATGCTACACGAAGGTTTAAGAATGCAATTGATAAATATTCTGTAGGGGTGGGGTGAAATATCTGGTAATTGATGTGACCTGCAGCGTATTATAGATTACTTTTAACAAGTGGGTTACTGTACTGATGACATTTTGGATCTAGTAGCCTAAAGGCTGTGTGTATGTGTGTTTTTTCTAGCTCAGCTTATGTTTGCATCAGACAAACTGTTTTTTCTTGATTTTGTAAATCCCTCTGAACTTGCTCAAGCATTGTTAAGTCTGATTTGACAAAAAGACAACAAGAGCTGGAGTTATACTCAAGCAGGGGATCTAAACAAAGTAGTGTAGAAGTTGGTGACCATTGTATAATGTCTTGCCATCATAGTTTGTAGCAACAGCTCTATCTGTTACAGGGCTGTGTTTCTAACTTGTATGACATTACATCTAAATGGAAGTTAATCTTACCAGACATTCTGAGATAGATCTCTCACTTTCTGTATACATATAACTTTACCACACTGAGTTACTGCATTTTCAGTCGTATTTTGTTAATACGTGACTTGCAACGACTGCACCAACAACCATCAAAGTTTCTGAAGCTAAAGGGAAACTAGAAGATGTGAATTCAACATTCTTAGCTGTTTTACACTGTGAGTGGATTTACAAAAAAAAAATACTGCCTGATATGTTTATTCATGTTCCAGGCAAGGTAGCCCTGAAGATATTTATAATTGCTGGCTTTAAAGAGCTTTTATACTTAGACAGGAGGAGAGAAATGTATGTCTTAAAATGGGCAAATTTTGAAAGAAAGATGAGTTGAAGAATCTTAAATTTGTAATGCATTTAGTTTTCCTTGGAAAGAACAGGTCTCAAAAAGTCAAGAGATGTTATGTGACTGAAATAAAACAGACTGCAATATTGTGAATTTTAATATTTGGCTGATTCATTGATCGAAGCAAGAACCGTTTTTGGAATCAGAAGATGTTATTTAAGAAGCAGAAGAGAGCATAGCTGACACCTGTCAAAGCAATTGATGTGTGCAGAGAGAGAGAGAGAGAGAGATCAAACATTTAAGTAATTAGAGTTATAGACTTCTTTTACTTTAGAAACATGCTAATTTACATTCTTATATGCTGTCAGCTTCTTAAGTTAATAGTACTAATATTTTAAACAGCAGAGAAGTTTTAATGCTAAGTCTGTTTTCATTGTTAGATGGTATTGCTTTGTTTAGCAGATGTCTATTAGTGTTTGTGCTATAGAATGTAAAAATAAAATCCAAATAATCACTGTAGACGTAAAGCAGTATGCACACAGTGTTTATGGTAAATGGGGCGAAATAGCCAGGCAATGGGGCATTGGAATGGCTGCAGGGGGACTCTGGTGCCATATTTTGGTTGTCTGTTCTTCAGTTTGTGTTTGAAAGTCAGTATCCCACAATTCCATTGGAGTGGGTGGGGTTACATAATTAAGTATGCAAATTTTATGTTAATCAGCATACCGATTTGTACCTGTTTTTCATTGGCCTTGTCCAGATTTTTGATGTTTCCATGTTGAGAGGTATGACTGTAATGCAGTAATGTGTGGTACTGATGAATGTATTCTATATGTATTCAATACGTAAAATTTCTATTTTTCTGTTGGAGCTTTTCTCCTCGGGCCTCTGCTGAAAACAGGCAATTGTAGCCCAGTCGGACAAACCCGGTCAACAAATATAAAATAAATAAATAAAATGTAGAATTTGGTCCCCTACGTTGATTATCATGTTGGGATGTGCTATTAAGGAAGTCATTAATGCTGGATGCAGTGATATGATGTTGTTACTTCAGCCGAGTGAGGTTGTTTGCAAGAAGGGGTTATAATGCACTGCTGTATCAAGGAACTAGATCAGAATATACAAGGTGTAAATTATAATTTTGGATAAAGACAATATTTCTTTGAATAACATAGTAGCATCCTAATACAATTTTTTTTTTGTTAAATATGAAGGTCAGTTTGATGGGGTATAGTCACAAACAAGGAAATGTGAGCAAATGGTTAGTGGTGTTATACACAGGAAAATACTGTGATAGTTACAATGATGTACAGAATGTGTATGTAACTCTAGAGAAATCTGTATAATAATGACTAGTGTTAAGCTGTCACTGTTGTGAATAGTTTATATGTTTTTCTTAGTGTTATTCGATATCATTTGTTGTAATCAGTAATTATTTGTTTTAAAGACAAAGAAGAGGAGGGCAGTAATTGCAGATCATTAATGAAGGAGTAGATGTGAAGAAGATCAGAAAAATGAAGGAAGGGCTATCAGAGAAACGGGTCTATATCAGATGATCGAAAGCTTACAAGTCCGAGGCTCACAACTTCGAACTGCAAACCCCGAAAGCTGACAACATCGAATGTACAAAAAAAAAATATTAACTACTCAAAAAAAAAAAATGCTATATGTAGGGGGGCAAGCACCCCCCACACCCCCTGCTACTTAAATATACCAACTTTGAGATTGCACTATAGTGCAGTAAAGGGAAATCTTCCCTTTCTGCACTCTATGGCGATCTCCGTTCTGGGGTTCGATGTCAGCTTTCGAGGTTTGAAGATGATGTCCTTCATGGATGCATCTGCAGTCATAACAGCTGGGTTGTCCTGTCGTCAGGCAGCCCGTCAGTCGTCCGGATTCCAAAGTCCGGGTCCGGCTTCGGCTGATGTCGCTCTTCATCCGACATCATCTCTGTTGGACTTCGGGTATAAAGGCATCAGCCGACGCCATCTTCCCCAGTCTTTCTTGCCGCGTGGCGCCCGAAGCAGAAGCTGTTCGCAAGTGCCGGTCGGTCGGATCCAGAGATTTTTTCTACCGAATACTACTTCGAAGACTTCTAAAGCTAAGTACCCCGTTGGGGACTCTTTCTTGCCTCAGCCGATGTCAGAAAAAGTTAATAATTGTTTAACCTGTGGGAAACAAATACCTCATAAAGATTTCCATTCTTACTGTCTGCCTTGTTTAGGCCCAGCCCACGACGTAGCAGCCTGTTCGGCCTGTGCTTCCTTCAACCGACGAACGCTTAGGCGTCTGTCGGAGTTTGCAGAACAGTTATTCGGTTCTGACTTTGCTTACATTATGTCGCCGGAACCTCCGACTACACTTTCTGCCAAAAACGCAAAGAAAAGACCGACACTCGCGGTCCGCGGTTTCGCTGAAACCACGCTTAAACAAACCGCGAGTGTCTCGGTTTCGGCGAAACCGAAAACTGATCTAGGTACAGCCGAATCTATCTCTACACTTGAGGCCCCTGCTACAATTCTTGAATCGGCCTCTGAAACGTTACCCACTGACTTATCAGACACCATTCCCCTGGATGTCTCTACCCCAGCACGTGGTGCTGCTAGGCCTCCAGCTGCCATGTCCATTAAGGCCTTCGCCAGGGCTAAAGCAGCCAAGTCTACCAAATCAGTGCCTGTTAAACCACCCTCAACCAGGCCCACTTCCAGTTCTCAAATGCTCACCTTGGCAGAAGATTTGATTTCTTTAATTAGAGGATCTCTACCTCACCCAGACAGGGCCTCTCAGCCCCCAGATAAGAGACCTAGGGCAGAGCCCCCTGAGCCAGTGTCCTCTGATGATTCTGCAGATGAATCAGACATTACTGACCAGCCAGAGGCCCCCTTTTCTAATTTTGAGGATTCTGATGCTGAAGAATCAATTCCAGCTGCTTCCCCTCCTGAAGAATTCTCCTTTGGGGAAACCTTGCATGCCATGCGAGAGCAGTTCCAATGGCAGCAACAAGAATTCTCAGATTCCCGAAAAAGACTTAGAACCTTTCTGCACCTTCCACAGCACAGGCCCTTAGCTATACCTCCTGTTCTTTCTGTGGTAGATGACGCTTTTAATGATGTCTGCTCTGCTCCAGACTCATTACCTCCAGCCCCTGCCAAACCAGACAGATTTTACAGGGTGCCTGACACTCATCACCACCTTTACAAGGCCTGCCTTGCAGACCCAGAAACTATATCCCAGGGTCCCAAGGCAGTTGCCGCGACCATAGCTAAAAACCCTACTCCTTCTGAAAGGGAAGCAAGGTCATTAGACAGATGGGGTAAAAAAGTATATACTTCAGCTACTCTCTCAGCTAGAGCTTTAAACTGCCAGTTTCACATGATACAATACCAAGAGTTTATGCTTGATCAGTTAACTAAAAAATTAACCTCTGATGAAGCTCTTGACAAGAAATATGTATTAGAAATGGTAAATAACATACAACAGGTTAGTAACCATTCCTTAAAATGTGGCTATGATGCACTGGAGGCTTCATTTAGATCAGCCATGACTGGCACAGTGATAAGAAGGCATGCATGGCTAAAGGAGCAAGCTCTACCAGATCATGTTAAAGCTAAATTGCTAGATGCTCCTATGGATAAGACAAGTTTGTTTGGTGCACCTGCCCAGCAGGTTATGAAGAAAATGGAAGAAAAGGCAAAATCAGTCCAAACTGTTAAAGATTTCCTGCAGGTTCAACCCCCAAGGTTTAGCAGGAACTGGCCTGCCAAGAATTGGTCCTTTCCTGACTCCACAAGATTTCAAAGGGGCAGGAATAGTCGTTCCAGAGGCAGAAACCAAACCAGAGGAAGTGCCTACAGAGGACGACAGTGGCAAGGTAACAACAGAGGCACAGACACAGCCACTGCCACTACTTCAACACAGCCACAGTGACTTACTCCTAAAACCGCCTACCAGGGAGCAAATAGCAGCTCCACTAGGCGGAAGGTTAACTTTATTTGCAAAGAACTGGCACCACATAACAAAAGACAAGTGGATTCTGCAAATTATACATCAAGGTTACCGATTCCACTTCCACACTATACCAGTCAAAGAGGAATGCCAAATCTACCTCCAAATCAAAAAACAGAAGCTTTACAACAGATAATGGAGTTAGCAAACATGAGAGCTGTGGAAAAAGTGCCTGCAGCAGAGAAAGGAAAGGGGTTCTACTCCAGACTGTTCCTAGTTCCAAGAAAGGAAAAAGTTGGAGACCAATTCTCGACCTGTCCACCTTGAATACATACATCATTGTCCCAAAATTCAAAATGCTGACCCTACAGCAACTTCTTCCCATGCTGGGCAAGGAGTGTTGGCTGGTAACTCTAGATCTCAAGGAGGCATACCTGCACGTCCCTATTCGACCAATCTGCAGAAGATACCTCAGATTTCTTGCAGGATCAGAGCACTATCAATTCTCAGCATTGCCTTTTGGCTTATCTACTGCGCCCAGAGTATTCACAAAATGCCTGGCATCAGTAATCGCATACTGCAGACTGCAGGGAATTCATATTTACCCATACCTGGATGACTGCCTGCTACAAGGGGACAACAAAAGTAAGTTGACAACAGATTTGCAAAGGGTCATTTACTTGCTACAAGCATTGGGATACACAGTCAACCTACAAAAGTCAAGACTGATACCATCCCAAACAAGGACATTCTTGGGAGCGGAATTGGACACAGTGAGACAGATGGCATTCCTAACTACAGAAAAACAAAAAGAACTCCCTCTTTACTTCTTGTCGCTAACAAAGCTGAACAAATTAACAGCAAGAAAAGTTCTGCAGGCCTTGGGCTTCATGGCATCATGCATAATTTCGGTTCCATTTGCCAGGCTACATATGAGAAAATTACAGTGGTACCTACGGAATTTATGGTCCCAGCACAGACACAGCCTCGAAACAGAAATCCCACTAATTCCATGCTTAAAACAGGAGTTCCTATGGTGGGCCCAGGCATGCCGGTCCAACCCAGGCCTGCGCTTTCACAGATGTCAAGCAAGCCAGAGCATTACAACAGATGCTTCAGACCTAGGATGGGGGGCCCACATGCTGGACAAATGCGTGCAAGGATTGTGGACTCAGGATCAACTTCACCTGCACATCAACATAAAAGAAATGCTGGCTGTAAAACTGGCTATTCAAAGGTTCAGACCATTTCTCAAAGAGGGCCAGCTGTTGATAAGGACAGACAACACCACAGTCATGTGGTACATCAACAAACAGGGAGGCACTCATTCATACCCCTATGCAGAATGACTATGGAACTGTGGACCCTGGCACTCAGCTACAACATCCAGCTGCAAGCAAGATTTGTACCAGGAAAAGAAAATACTCTAGCGGACATTTTAAGCAGGACCACTTCAGATGCTCACGAATGGCACCTGCACCCGGACATCTTCAGGACCATTACAAAGAAGTGGGGAATGCCTCAGATAGATCTATTTGCATCTCCTCACAATCACCAACTCAAAACATTCTGCACAAGGACATTCCACCCACTAGCATGGAAAGTGGATTCGCTCTCCTTCAGCTGGAAGGGCCTAACAGTTTATGCATTCCCACCTCTCCCCTTGATACACAAAGTACTCCTAAAAATCAAGGAAGAACATCCAAGGATAATCCTGATAGCTCCAAACTGGCCAAGACAACACTGGTATCCACTACTAAGGAGCTTGTCTCGAACAATATGTGGCCAATACCCTGATGCCTTTGATGCTAACTCAGAACAACTACAGCACCATACATCCAAACCTGAAAACCTTACAACTGACTGCATGGAACATCACATAGCAGCAGCTAAACAGGAACTTTCCCAAAGAGTTAAAGACATTATTCTTGAAGCACGCAGACCTTCAACAAGAAGGAACTACGCTGGAAAATGGAAAAGGTTTGTCAGTTGGAGTTCTGAAAGAGGAAAAGATGTGTCAAACATAGATATGCCTAACATCCTGGAGTACCTGGCGAACTTCTCCATTCAGGCCTGTCCTACTCCTCCATCAAGATACATGCATCAGCTATTTCAGCAGAATACAGCTTTGATCCACCTGTTTTTTCTCACCCTCTGCTCAGACAATTTCTCAGAGGAATCAAGAATGTAAAACCTCCAAGAAAACCACCATTACCAGCTTGGGACTTAAACTTCGTACTAGAAAAGTTGACACTATCACCCTTTGAGCCAGCAGCAACAGCAGACTTACAACACCTGTCATGGAAAACTGCTTTCCTACTGGCGATTACCTCAGCAAGGAGGGTTTCAGAACTACAGGCCTTAATGGCAGTGCAACCCTTCCTAATCTTCCACCAAGATAGAGCATCCATGAGGACTAATCCAACATTTATGCCTAAGGTGGTATCCAGAGTGTCTTTAAACCAGGCAATCCACCTACCTACCTTCTTTCCCAACCCACAAAACAGAGGGGAAAGAATACTGCATACCTTGGATGTACATAGACAGCTACGCTACTACTTGGACAGAACCAAAAGCAGCAGAAAGACTGACCAACTTTTGTGGCCTATGCAACAGGAAGAGAGGGAAAAGCTATTTCCAAACAGACAATCTCCAAATGGATAGGAAATTGCATACGATTCTGTTACTCCTTCCATGGAAAACCAATTCCACAGAACATAAGACCTCATTCTACAAGGGCAACAGCCACTACCACAGCCTTCTTACGAGGAGTGGCTACCAAAGACATTATTGAGGCGGCTACTTGGACCTCCGTGCATACATTTGCCAAGCATTATAATTTGCCTCTATATTCCAGATCCCGAGCAGGGTTTGCCACTGCTGTACTGCAAGGGATCCTAAACACACCATAATCTACCTTTATCCTCCTCCCCCTAGTTGGCTATGGTATTCTACCCAGCTGTTATGACTGCAGATGCATCCATGAAGGACATAGTACAGTTTTGTACCTACCATAAATGTAGATGTCCGAACTGGATAGCATCTGCAGTCAGGATTACCCTCCTCCTTCCCCTCTGAGGTACTCCTAGGGTGTTTACCCTCCTAATAGCTAGCTGATGGGGAGTCTTTTATGGTGTATTTGTTTGTATATATGTACATACATGCTTATTTTTGTGGTTACCTCTATCCTTTTGGAAACATTGGCATCTATCCAAAATTTTTAGCCTTCAGGAGGGCTGCTGGCATCTGGGGCAAGAAACACTGAGGAAGATGGCGTCGGCTGATGCCTTTATACCCGAAGTCCAACAGAGATGACGTCGGATGAAGAGCGACATCAGCGAAGCGGACCGGACTTTGGAATCCGGCCGACTGACGGGCTGCCTGACGACAGGACAACCCAGCTGTTATGACTGCAGATGCTATCCAGTTCGGACATCTACATTTATGGTAGGTACAAAACTGTACTTTCATCGTGCATACAGCTGCAGTAATCACAGATGAGTTTTCAGCCGTCAGGCGGTCCCTCGGTCGGCCGAATTCCAAAGTCTTGGTCCAGCGTCGGTTGTCGTCGCCTACTCTTCTGACGTCAGTGAGACCAGAGTATATAAGACACAGCCGACGCCATGTTCTTCAGTCTTTTTTGCCGCGCGGTGCCCGAAGCAGAAGCAGTTCGCAAGTGCCGGTCGGCCAGCTCCTGAATTACGAAAAAAATTGGAAACCGAAGTCTTCATTAAAGCTAAGTACCCCGTTGGGGAAACTTTTCTTGCCTCAGACCGATGTCAGAAAAAGTTAATAATTGTATTTCTTGTGGGAAGCAAATACCGCATAAGGATTTCCATTCCCTCTGCATACCTTGTTTGGGCCCAGACCACGACGTCTCGGGCTGTCGCTTTTGCGCTACCTTCAATAAAAGCACTATTAAGCATCGGGCGGAGTTCGCCCAACACTACTTTGGTAAAGCTTTTGATTATAAAATGTCGTCGGACACTCCGACTACCGTTTTGTCCAAAAAACGCAAGGAAAAGGACCGACACACGAGGCCCGCGGTCCCCGCCGACACCACGCCAAAACAGGCTACACGTGGTCCGGTTCTCAGCGAGACGCCTTTACAGTCCCTGACTACCGACGACACTCCTTTGGTGGTGTCCTCTGTACCCGAGACCGCTGGGTCCTCGGCCCTTTCCCAGACTACAACCGAAGCCCCTGCTAATGTCGAGCCTACTAATGTGGACAGGTCCACCTCCACCCATGGTGTATTTAGGCCCTCATCTTCTTTTTCAATTAAGGCCTTTACTAAATCCAAAGCAGCCAGGCATCCCACGAGGCCTGTTGCACAGGGCCCATCTCCAGGACACATGCCTAAAAAACAGATGCTTAAAATGGCTGAGGATTTAATTACTCTTATCAGAGGTTCTCAGCCCCCTCCTGACAAGAGACCCAGAGTGGAGGAAGATTCTCCCTCTTCTGATCAGGGATCCATTTTATCAGAACATTCTGATGCAGAGGAACACTCTTACTCCCCTTTTGAGTATTCGGATGCAGAACAGTCCATTCCTTCTGTATCCCCTCCTGAGGATTTTTCCTTTGGGGAGACCTTGCACACCTTGAGGGAACACTTCCACTGGGAAGGCCAAGACTTTTCAGATTCCAAGAAAAGACTTAGGGAATTTCTTTGGTTACCTCAACACAGACCTCTGGCTATACCCCCTGTTTTGGACATACTGGATGATGTCTATTCGGAGGCTTGTCTTAACCCTGATTCTCTGCCTCCTGCACCAGTAAAACCTGATAGGTATTACAGAGTACCCAGCTCTCACCAATTTCTCTTCAAAGCCCATAATGCTGACCCTGAAACCATTTCACAAGGCCCCAAGGGATTAAAGGCCTCCACTGCCAAGAATCCACTCCCTGCAGAAAGGGAATCCAGATCTTTAGAAAGGTGGGGTAAAAAGGTATATACCTCGGCCACCCTAGCCATGAGGGCCTTAAACTGTCAGTTTCATATGATTAAATATCAGCAGTTCCTGCTATCACAATTAAGGAATAAAATGTCTCAACCTGGACAACCAGATTTAAAGAAGTTACAGGATATGATGCATAGTGCAGAGCAAGTGAGTAAATACACCTTACAATGTGGTTATGATGCCCTAGAGGCCTCCAGTAGAGCGGCTGCTACAGGATCAGTCATTCGCAGACATGCCTGGCTTAGGGAACAAAATTTGCCTGATCATGTGAAAGCTAAACTTCTAGATGCTCCTTTACAAAAGGATGTACTATTTGGTACTAATGCTGAGGAGATACTACGGAAAATGGAAGAAAAAGCCAAATCTATGCAAACTGTCAAAGCTTTCTTACAGGTTCAACCACCACGTTTTAGCAGAAATTGGCCTTCAAAAAACTGGTCCTTTCCAGCCACTGACAAGCCCCAAAGAGGTAGATATAGACGCACAAGGGGCAGAGGGCAATCTCAAGGATCATATAGAGGCAGACAATGGCAAACTCCAGCACCAAGAGGTGGTGAAGACAGTGCACAACAATACAGGAAGCAAACCCAATGACTCCCTCATTTCCATGTCAAACAGGGCTCAGCTGGCAGCACCTATGGGAGGGAAACTAGCATTATTTGCAAGCAATTGGCATATTGTCACAACAGACAAATGGATACTGGACATTATAAACAGAGGCTACAAATTTCAATTTCACACTCTTCCAAAAATGAGAGGCATGCCAAACCTGCCACAAAATCAAAGGGCAGAGGCACAACTGCAAATTTCAAAGCTCATAAACATGAGAGCTGTTCAAAAGGTACCTACGCACCAACAAGGTCAAGGTTTTTATTCAAGACTTTTTCTGGTACCAAGAAAAGGAACCGACTGGAGACCCATTTTTGACTTATCCATCCTAAACACATTTCTACTCGTACCAAAATTCAAGATGCTCACATTACAGCAACTTCTTCCCATGCTGGGCAAGGAGTTTTGGCTGGTAACATTGGACCTCAACGAGGCATACCTGCATGTCCCAATCAGACAAAGCTGCAGAAGATACCTCAGATTTCTTGCAGGTTCAATCCATTATTAAGTCTCTGCATTGCCCTTTGGCTTATCTACTGTGCCCAGAGTATTCACAAAGTGCCTGGCATCAGTGATTGCCTACTGCAGACTTCAAGGGATACAAATTTATCCTTATCTGGACGACTGCCTGATCCAAGCGGACAGCAAACACATACTTCTGGAACATCTGGCATATGTGACACGGTTACTGCTTTCTCTGGGATATACAATCAACAAAGAGAAATCAAGGCTAACACCATCTCAGAAAATAACCTTCCTGGGTGCCAACTTGGACACAAACACCCAGATGGCATATCTTACGCCAGAAAAACAGGGGCAACTATCTCAGTACTTCAAAATACTAGCAAAAAGTACCAGGCTTACTGCAATGAAAATCCTGCAGGCTCTGGGATTCATGGCATCTTGCATTCTTCTAATCCCATGTGCAAAGCTGCATATGAGGAAACTTCAATGGTACCTAAAAAATCTATGGTCTCAACACAGTCACAGTTTGGAAACAATTATACCAATAATTCCATGTTTGCAAAAGGAATTTCTATGGTGGGCCCAAGCATGTCAAGTAAACACAGGCCTTCCATTCTGCAAGCCTCAAGCAAAACAAGTCATAACTACAGACGCCTCAGATTACGCCTGGGGGGCGCACATAAAGGACAGGTGCATTCAGGGCAGATGGTCCCAAAAGGAAAAGCACCTTCACATCAATCAAAAAGAGATGCTAGCAGTAATAAATGCAATTACAGCTTTCAAGGACTTCCTGCATCCAGGACAATTACTGATAAGAACAGACAACACCACAGTAATGTGGTACATAAACAAACAAGGAGGAACACATTCATACCCCTTGTGCAGACTAGCCATGACTCTTTGGAACTTGGCTCTGGAAAGACAAATCGAACTTCAAGCACAGTACTTGCCAGGATTGGAAAACACACTGGCAGACAATCTAAGCAGAAATATGACAGATACACACGAATGGAAGTTACATCCTCAGGTGTTTACAGAAATAATCCAAGCATGGGGGAGGCCAGACATAGATCTTTTTGCCTCCCACAGGAATCATCAATTGGAAAAGTGTTTTTCAAGGACCTGTCATCCAAAGGCCTGGAGAGTGGACGCCCTTTCATTCAGTTGGACAGCATGGACAGTTTACGCATTCCCACCTCTGCCTCTTCTGCCCAAGGTGCTTTTGAAAGCAAGAACAGACAAACCGAAGATGATACTGATTGCTCCAGATTGGCCAAGGCAACACTGGTATCCACTCCTGAGGAGCCTAACACATACTCCTCCCTGGTCCCTGCCTCTAATGCCTCTTCTGCTGACTCAGCACAGCTACAAAACTCTTCACAGTCAGCTGAAAACACTCAATCTCGCTGCATGAAAAATTCCTTAACACCACAACAGACCCTACTCTCCAAGGAGGTGCAGGATGTTATTTTGGAGGCCAGAAGGCCATCTACTAGAAAAGCTTACTCCGCAAAATGGAAGCGGTTTTGCTCTTGGAATGAGAAAAGAGGCCAGGACCCTAGAAAACTGAACTTGCCTCAGGTATTACAGTATCTAGCTGAGCTGCTGAACAGTGGATTTTCCTTCTCCTCCATAAAAATACATGCCTCAGCCATTTCTGCAGAATTCAACATGGATCCCCCTTTATTTTCTCACCCACTCTTACGACAGTTCCTCAGAGGGGCTAAGAATATAAGACCTCCAAGGAAGCAACCAATACCAGCCTGGGACCTTAATTACATACTAGAAAAATTAACATTGCCTCCTTTTGAACCAGCTGCCTCAACAGATTTGCAATATTTGTCCTGGAAAACAGCCTTCCTTCTGGCCATCACTTCAGCTCGTAGGGTTTCTGAACTACAGGCCCTCATGGCGGTGCAGCCCTTCCTCATTTTCCATCAGGACAGGGTTTCCCTTCGTACCAACCCATCATTTATGCCAAAAGTGGTATCCAGGGTAGCCTTAAATCAAGCCATACACCTCCCTACCTTTTACCCCAATCCTCAAAACAAAGGGGAAAGGCTGCTACACTCTTTAGACATCCATAGGCAGCTACGTTATTATTTGGACAGAACAAAGTCCTTCAGGAAATCAGAACAACTTTTTGTGTCCTATGCTGTAGGGGCTCAAGGGAAACCAGTTACAAAACAGACTATTTCCAAGTGGATTGAACACTGCATACGGTTTTGTTATTCCTATCATGGGAAATCTGTCCCTACAGGTATCAGATCACACTCCACCAGGGCCACAGCTACCTCTACAGCCTTCCTCAGAGGAGTTCCTACCAAAGATATTTTGGAGGCAGCCACTTGGAGTTCTGTACATACCTTCACAAAACACTACCACCTGCCTCTATATTCCAGAACAAGAGCAGGCTTTGCCACTGCTGTTTTGCAGGGCATTCTGGCTCAACCCAGTTCCTCCTAGTACCTACCACCCTATGCATAGCTTTGGGACTCTACCCATCTGTGATTACTGCAGCTGTATGCACGATGAACATAGTACAGTTTTGTACCTACCATAAATGTAGATGTTCGAGTGCTAATACAGCTGCTGTACAGGTTTCCCTCCCTCCTTCCCCACTTGGTAAAGGCATGGGGCCTAACAACCTCTTCATACTATCTGACTGGGTTATCCTGCTATGTCTTATTTGCTTGCTTCCACTGATTTTGGTTTATATTGCATTGCTTGTATATGTGGATAAGCATTTTTTATGTATTGCCTTCCTTTTGGGGGCACCTGACATCTGGGGCAAGAAAGACTGAAGAACATGGCGTCGGCTGTGTCTTATATACTCTGGTCTCACTGACGTCAGAAGAGTAGGCGACGACAACCGACGCCGGACCAAGACTTTGGAATTCGGCCGACCGAGGGACCGCCTGATGGCTGAAAACCCATCTGTGATTACTGCAGCTGTATTAGCACTCGAACATCTACATTTATGGTAGGTACAAAACTGTACTTTCGAAGTTGCGAGCTTCTGACTTATCAGCCTTCGATGTTCTGATATAAACCCCAGAAAAACTAGTGATAATAGCAGAAGTAGATCAATCCATGGATGCAACCATTTTTTCTCAAATTTAAGTATTGGTATCCTTTTTTATACTAGAAATTGAATTATTTTCTATCCAGGTAACAAGAATGAAAGAGCTCCAGGTCTTGCCTACACAAAGAGTACAGAAAATAAACAAAGTGGTTAACAATCCACTTACTTTGCTGTTTTATAGCTTTATTCTTAAAGTGTTTAGCTTTCTGAGAGAAGATTACCGAAACAAATGATGATTTTTTTTTAAACCACACTCTAGAAATGTGTAAATGTCTGACACATCTTACTAGTTCATGTGACAAAGTTCATAAGCACTGTTGAAAGTTTCAAAATCTTGAATTATGACAATTGAGAACCTAGGTTTTGTATGTTTTTGTTTTGTTCTAGGGTATATTCTCAGTCACAAACCCTCATCCTGACATTTATCTAGTAGCCCGGATAGAGAAGGTGTTACAGGGAAGTATAACACAGTGTGCAGAGCCATACATCAAAAATTCTGATCCTGCCAAGGTAAAGAAAAAAAATAGCTATTTAAGCCAAATTTCAGTTTAAATGTTAAAACAATGATTATCAGATTTCTGTTATTCTAAAGAAGTCATATTCTTTTTACTATATAATGTCATTTTCCAGACTTCTCAGAAGGTTCTTAAAGCTATGAAACAAGTGTGTGGCAAGCTCGGAAGGTACAGAATGCCATTCGCTTGGTGTGCAAGGTTAGTTACATAAATTTGCTGTTCTTTGTTGGTCCTACTGAAGTTTGATGAACAAATTCTGAGAACTGACTATGGTTGTGCAATTTATTCTGTTGTAATGCTATAGCAGGTTTGTCTGACTTTCACTGTCTAGTGTCTAAGTTCGATAGTTGATATGATTTTCCGAATGATTATTCATGCTGCAATTTACATTTTATTCTCATCAGAGAAGAGCAACATTTTTGACACAGATGTGTAGAATCTATCCATTTAAATGTGGTGTTTATTAATAGTAAAACTGATTTGATTTTAGAATTTTTATAATGTAAATGAATTCTAAAGCTTTCCCCTTTTAATGTAAAATGTTATTACACTTGTTCTGATAGCTAGTTTGATTCGCTACAGTGTTTGTCTGTTACCAGGATGATAACTCTCAACTTCATATTTTTGCAGAATACCCAGATTTTTGCCTCATTATTTTTGGTCTGTTTCTTGGGCGGCCATGGTCGTGTAGCGGTTAGCGTTGCCACCTCACAGCAAGAGGTTCTCCGGTTCGATCCTCGGCTGGGGTGCCTTCACAGATCTGGCCAGTGAAAGTTTCTTTATTATATTTCTTCTGGAGTTTATATAGTTCTTAGAGTGGGGATAGCTATCCCTTTTGTTTTCTCCTCTTTGTAAAATACTTTAGGTATCTTCAGACCTCTGTTCTAATATCTTAGTAGTAGGTAATTTGTCTAGCTGTCGTGGCCGTTTATATCTTAGGCCTTTGTTATCTCCCTTTCCCTTTGAAAATTTATATAGTAGTGGATAGTGCTTTTTCTGAATATTTAGATTATAGACTAAATTAGTCAGTCTTCATTTGATTGTGTGCTTAATTAGTTAATTCATATAGCCTGTTTAAATTAGAAGGCTAGTTTTTCCTTTTGGAACCTTATTTGTTATTTCTTTAGATTTGTTAAAGTCGATGATTTTATAGACTGTTAGGGTGTTATTTAGCCCTTTATTTTAGCTTTTCTGGGCCGTTTAACTGCTTTGGTGTTTGTGCATATACTGTATTATCGAGGCAATTCCTTTCTGTAGGCCTTTCTGTTGCTTTTTTTATTTAGGATGACTGATCAGGATAAGGAGAAACACCCCAAATCAGAGTTTAAGAAATGCCTTAAATGCGGGCAAAAGATGTCTTTGACCTATGGTCATGTAAATTGTGTTTATTGTTTAGGCGAAGTACATTTCCAGGAAAACTGCTCCATTTGCCATTCCTTCAGTACCCGTGTTTTTCACGAGAGGAAGAGAAAGTTAATCGACAGAGGATTGCTAAAATCCTCCTTTCTGGAAACCTTGGACAAAGATGGACATGACAAACCTTCAGAACATGACAAATCATCAAAATCTTCTAAGTCTTCAAAATCGACATCATCAGAACTGAGACAATCTGCATCAAAGCCACTTGAAAAATCTTTGACGTCAGCTCCACAGACCTCAGAGCCATTCCCCAGTCTTGGAACTGGTCTCTGCGGTGTTAAAATCACCAATACATCAATCAGTGGCTTCATCTATTCCATCTTCTTGGTCCTCGAGAACCCTTTCAGATTTGGATTTGGATCGAGTGGTGCAGAAGCTGTTACAGACACCGGCTAAATTATTGAGTCCGACCCAAGGGGTTTCTGAACTGACAAGAGTACCTCCTTCTACTTCTGTTCCTCCTCTGATCCAACCCAGGTCTTCTGAGCAGGAGGAATTAGAACTGATGATTGTGGAGCCGTCGGAGCTGACACCTGTTCCAGTGCCATTAGTGCCGACTACTCGGACTTCCTCGGTGCCTGTGGAGGAATAAAGGAGCCTACACTCACCTGTCGGGTCCAGGGAGGATAGTTCAACCGATCTTTCAGTTCCAACTCTGCCCCTTGGGGCTTTAGCGCGGATGAGTTTGGTGCCTACCTCTGGATCAGAGTCCGCTGCTCTGGTGCTGAGAGAATCCTCTGTTTCTTCGGATCTGGGGGTTTCTTTGCACTGGAGCAGAAGTGCCTTTGATGCTGTGAGGAGAGTAATGTCCCCTAGGACATTTGCAACTTCAGGACCAGTGACCTCCTCCCCTAAAGTGCCTCTGTCTTCTTCTCCTTCACAGATCCCACTGAAGCGTAGAGACCCAGAGCCTCAGGAAGCCCCACTGGGTGAACCCTGCTCTTCCGAGACCGCACCAGAAGCTCCCACTGATGAGGTTCCCAGGAAGAGATTATGCTAGAGGAAGCATCTGGACTCCCCACAGGAGATTATACTAGAGGAAGCATCTGGACTCCCCACAGGAATCCATCACTTCAGACACTGACTTAGATGAATCAGAAGGGTCCCCACGGTCCCCCTCAGAGGATATCTCCTTTGCAGATATCTTGGAAATCCTTAAACAGAGGGCTGGCTGGCAGCACATCAACCCTACTGATGATGACTTGGTTCTCCTGAAGGCTTTTGGATCTCAGCCCTCCACCTCTTGGGCATCTCCGCCCTTTGATGAGCTTATGGAGCTGGTCTCATGAAGGGCGTGGGAGTCTCCAGACACCATGGAGCCTGTCCCTAGGAGGCCTAATAAATTTATAACTTCCGCCCAAGACAAGACTTTTCTCACTAAGGGAGTGCCTGTTGATGCCATGGTGGTGGTGGCAGCCACCAAGAAAGAGATGTCAAAACTTCATCTGTCCATCCTCCTAACAGGGATTCCAGGATCATGGATAGATACAGAAAGTGCATGTTTAATTCAGCGACTTTTACCATGCGATCACTGAACTACTTTACACATTTGACGAGATAGCAAAGGGATCTCCTGGATGCGCTTATGTTCCTTTGCGGAGTCCTTTAATTCATCCTTTGTTAACACCCCTTTTGATGGCTTGTCTCTTTTTGGGCCCAAAGTGAAGGAAATTCTTACCAGGTGTGAGTGAGAAGGAAAGACTCTGTCCGTTTTTCACCCACTACTAGACCCTACCCTAAAGCTCAGAGAGGGGGAAATATGTGGTTCCATAAAGCCCAAGGAGCCTTTCAGGACACATGTGGTGAACCCCCCTCCAGAGGCAGAGAAGGGGGCAATAATGGAAGATGCCACCCACACAGCAAAGGGGGTTCACAGAATCAGGGTGACAGAGATCAGTTCTTTGGAAGCCCTACCAGTGGTTATGAAAGGAGGCCTGCCTGTCCAACTCTGGAGGCAGCTAGGGGATGCTTATCTTTGTACCCTGGTACCTGGCTAAAAATCACAAAAGACAGCTGGGTATAAAGCATTATATCCAGAGGATACTTTATTCCCATCGCCACCTCACCACCTGTAGTAAAAATCCCATACGTTCCACCCAGTTACAGGGAACAAGCACCGTAGAGATTCAAAGGCTGTTAGAAAAAAAGAGTAATCCAACCGGTCTCTGCAGACCAGACAGGATCCGGAACTTACTCAAGGTTCTTTGTAGTTCCAAAGAAAACGGGACTGGAAACCTATATTGGATCTCAGCAGACTAAATAGATCTGTCAAAAAATAAGAAGTTCCAGATGGTCATGCTACAGTCGATACTTCCATTTCTAGGAAAAGACAAATGGATGTGCTCTATAGATCTCCAGGATGCGTACTACCATATAAAAATGACCAGACTGTCCATGAATCATCTGCACTTATGGCTGGGAGCCAGTCACTACCAGTTTTGAGCCCTGCCCTTTGGTCTCACTATAGCCCCCAGTGTGTTCACCAAATGCATGGCAGTGGTTACGGCTCACCTGAGGTGTTTGGGATTCCAGGTGTTTCCGTACTTAGATGGCTGGCTCCTCACGACCACCACCAGGCATCAGCTCATACAGGCCAGGGACACCACTTTCAGCCTTTGCAGCCAATTGGGAATTACCATAAACTCAGAAAAATCAGCCTGGTCACCTTGTCGCCATCGCAACATATTGCTTTTATAGGAACAGACTTGGACACCACCACCACCACTACACTAAAACTTCCTTCAGAAAGGGTTTCTGTACTTAGACAACAGATTCTAAACCTTCTATCGACAGACAAGGTACCAGCCTCAGAGGTGCTCAAATTGTTGGGGGACAATGGTTGCTGCAATCATAGCAATTCCCTTGGGGCGTATGCACATGCGGATTCTACAATGGCTCCTGTTCATGCAGTGGTTATCTATCAAGAACTTCCAATGTCACATCTGATTGCTCTAACAAACTTCTGCAAAAAGGATCTTTGGTGGTGGTTGACATCTCAACAAGTAACGATAGGTCGTCCATTTGTCCTACCCACTCCGATGGCCACTGAGACCATGGACACTTCCCTGATCAGGTGGGGGGGCATTATCAGAGGAGAACAGCCTAAGGCACATGGATTGAACTAGAGACTCATCTGCATATCAATGTCCTGGAGATGAGAGCGGTACTCTTGGCATTGCGATACTTTCAGGACTCTCTTCCTCTGGGAACAATTGTGATTCAGACAGATAACATGCCTGTAGTCTGGTACATAAACAAACAAGCAGGAACCAGATCTTACCCCCTATGTCGAGAGGTCCTGAGAGTATGAGAGTGGGCTACCTCCACCCAGTTTTTTATGATAGCAGTGCACATCCTGGGGAAATCCAACGTGATAGCAGACAAACTGAGCAGGGCAATTTTGTTGCCTCATGAGTGGTCCCTCAAGGAAGTGATAGAGGAAAGGATATTCTGCAGATGGGGCCAGCCTTGCTGTGATCTCATTGCATCCCCCATGAATACAAAATGCAGTAGCTACTTTGCTCTAATCCCCCCCTCCGGGAGATGCCTCAAGGGATGCCCTTGTACACGACTGGCCTCCAGGTCTTCTTTATGCCTTCCCACCAGTCCCTTTGATACCCAAAGTATTGTAGAAAGCCAAAGCCATGGGAAGGACCATCATTCTAATAGCCCCTTACTATTGTAGAAAGCCAAAGCCTTGGGAAGGACCATCATTCTAATAGCCCCTTACTGGCCTTGTCAGATTAGGTTCCCCTTCCTTCGACCTTATCTATTGGAAGAACCTTGAATTCTGGACCCAGTTCCAGACCTCCTGATTCACTCATCGAGGGCTCTTCATCCCTCTCTTCAGTCCCTGAAATTGACAGCTTGGCTGCTTCAATTCCCAATATAGCCAGGTTCCATAACCTCTCAACTGAATCACACATCATTCTTCCACCGTTTGAACCAGCTTCTTCATGTGAATTGAAGTATTTATCTTGGAAAACCATTTTCTTAGTAGCCATCACATCTGCTCAGAGTGTTTCAGAATTGCAAGCCTTGTCTATTCAACCCCCTTATTTGATTTTTCATTCTGATAGAGTTTCTCTACAAATGAATCCATCATTTTTGCCTAAAGTTTGTTCTGAAGATAATCTTAACCAAACAGTAGAATTACCGTTTTTTCCCCAATCATAGCAATAAGTTGGAGTATATCCTGCACAAACTTGATGTTCACAGGCAACTTCAATTCTACCTAGTTTGAACCTAAGAATTTAGAAAATCTGAACAGCTCTTTGTTTCTTTTTCAGAGTTCAAAAAAGGTGGACCTGTGGCAAAAACCACTCTGTCAAAATGGCTACCAGATTGCATCTCATTTACTTATTTATCAGTGAATGCTGCACTACAACACAAAATAAAGGCTGATTCAACTAGAGCTGTTACCGCTTCTTCAGCCTTTACTGCCAGATTACCTATAGATACAATTTGTGCAGCAGCCACGTGGTCAAGGCCTCATACCTTTATCACTCATAAAGTAGGTAAGGGCCTCCAGGGACAGGGCTTCTTTTGGATCCACTGTCGTGAGGAATATTCTTCCTTGAGCCACCCGAGAAGGATGGTGCTTGGGACACTACCCATCAGTGAGAATGAATGGTGGGATAGAACAAACTTCACATAAAGAAGTTATGTACTTAACATAACATTCCACGTGAGTTGTTCATCTCGCCTTCATTCTTACGTCCTACCCGCTTACCCCCTCCAGGCTTTCTCTAGGACTGAGAATTATGATTTGTCATGGTCTGATTGTCTTTTTCCATTGTTTCCTTATCTTAGGAGACAAAGAATGGTATATTGGGGCAGCAAACAAGATCTGAGGTAACACAGGGTGCATCATGGGATAGGGAGTTGGCCTTGAGCTGGTTGGAGAACTCGAGCTTTGTAGTTGGCTGAGTCGGAGCTGAGGATCGGCTCCGAACCCATCAGTGAGAATGAAGGTGAGATGAACAACTCACGTGGAATGTTATGGTAAGTATGTAACTTCTTTTTTTGGTATATTGGCATGCTAGAAAGGCGTTAATGCCTGTACTTGAAATATTTGTATGTATGTATGGAAATTATTTCTTTTGGACAGTATGTGAGTGTATAACATGGTTAACATATTTTTGGGAATTGGTCTGAATGAAGACTCATGTGAGAAGATGGCCTTCCAAGAGTTGTAAGGCACTTAAACTGAATGTATCTTAGATTATTATTGCTTTTTATCTAAGTTCCTGTAACTGACATCAGTACATGACTTTCATTCATATTGTGTACTCGAGATGTACACACACACATACATACATACATGTACACTGCAAAAATAGTTCTTCATTGTATGTTCTGTGCAGTTTTATAAATGTACTGTACACCTGAAGCAAAGTGTAAACATAGAATGTTTTGTGTAGAAGGTTCAGGAAATAACACTGCCAAATGAGCTTAATTGTGAAGTATCAGTTATTTGATATTTTTACAACTTACTCCATCATATTCTGCAAAACTGTTGCAGGTACTGTGCAGATAAAATATTTATATGGGACATGCTCTGATTCAGCACTGGCAGTAGAATATTTAACTGGGACTTCTTAAATAGTTATGTCAACAGAGAAAAGCAACATTTTTAAGTCTGAATTTTGCCAATTTTGTAAAATTTACCTTAGATACCTGGATGACATTTTTATGTGGAATTGACCACTAAGAGTATCAGTATTTTTAGATTTTATTAATGTCAAAACTGATTTTGAAAATTCGTGAGTCAAACTAGTAGAGTGTCAGTTAAGTATTTAGATGTTACAATCACAAATAGAAATGTAGGCTTGATTCTAATATATTTATTGCAAACTAACATTTAGTAACACATACGTACATTTTAGCAGTTTGTACCCCTTCAGACATAAAAAGTCTAGTCTAGTTAAGGGGCAGTTTATTAGGTTATCTAGAATGGTTTCCAGGGATGATATTTTTTGAAATAGAGAGAAAATTTGTGAAATATGTTCTTGGGGAGAGGCTGTCTAGCACAGGTGCTGACAGATATTAGCATGGTGATGACAAAGAACAGGACAGCTAAATATAAGCCTCTTTTGGGGACTAAATAAGAAAATTGTAGATAAAACAAAGACAGCAAATATGAAAGAGCCCTTGTTATACAATTCAGCCCTATGTCTAGGGATATTATGAATTTGGTTAAGCAGAAATGGAACATTTTTGGGCAAATATATTTAACACAGTGGGAGAGACCCCACATTATGTATGTAAGACAGCACACAGTATTAGATGGCTGCTTAAAAATAACAAAAATTATCAATCTCTTATTACTCAAAAGAAATCAAATGAAGCTATTAGTAAATGTGGTAGCTTTCAGCAATGCCCCTATATTTTGTGAAGGAGACTATTACCCTTAGTATTTTTTAACTACCATTTGTTATGATCTGGAAATTGTAAGACTATTGGGGTGGTCTGTATTGCAATATGTGTTATGTATTTTCATTTTTACACTGGAAAAACTGAGAAGAGAGGCCTGATGGTTAGAATATATTTAAACTGAATTACTGTATTTCTACAAGGAATGAAAACAATGTATTATATAAGCATTCCTTGAAGTGCACTAATTGTGTTAAGTTTGAGTTTGCTATTCTTGAACAGGTAATCCAGGATCCCCCTTGGGGGATTGTGAGAGACAAGGCTTGAATATAGAAAGTTAATGTGGCAACTAAGATTAAATGTCACTACCTCTTGGACTAAATGACAACATTTCTGTAAAACCCTGTGTGCTTCAGCTCAATGCTGCTAAACTCTAGTTTAATATATTATATTAATATATTTAATATATTTATATGTATAATACTTTGATACGCATGCAGTGAAACAAAAATATTATGTATTTAATAAGGCTTTTAAAAAATATTTTACTTTAAAACACTATATAGCAGGAATGTATATTAATTGTTCCTTTTATATTTTTAATATATTTTATGAGTATTTTTTAATTGGGTGATGATAATCCTTTAAAGAAATATTATTTCAGAAGACAGTGCTGCCCACGTCTGATATTTCTGATGAAGTCCTCATTTTAATAGCTTAATGATCAGGAGTTTTGTTTGCTTTTACAATAAATGTACAATGTCGCTATCATTTATTGGTATTTATTCGTGTTTGCCAACTGGAAGGTGTGAAGGTTCTATCAGTGGAAACGACTTTGTTTTGCTGCATTTTGGGTTAGTAGTTCTTCTCTGCAGCAATTTTGCCACGACTTTGATTACTTCTAAATGATATGTTGAAACAAACTCAATGGAGCATTTTAATATTTTTTGCAATGAATTTTGCTTTTTCTTTTGAAAATTATGACATTATTCCATCTATACTATTTCAGAATATGTGCCAATACTCCTTTGCATGTCATAAGTAATTATCAAGGCATAACAAGGTGTATTTAACTGCTAGATAATGTGGGAGGAGATGCATGCGACAAAGCCATGTTTTGAGTTTGTCAAGGAGTGGCAGTATTAAGCAATAAAAGAGACCAATCTTGCCAAGGAGTGGCAGTATTAAGCAATAAAGGAGACCACAAGCATAACTTGTTGGTGTTATATAATGACTTATTTCTGATAGTAACATTGCTTGTTCTGTGGTTGATATAGGAACAGTGATATTATTATGTGATAGTATCACTTATCGGTTCATAGGTAGGTACTAGGCTATCGGCCCAAGGGCCTAAGTAAGCCTATCCAACAAGGTTCCCTGGCTTACGCCACCCAAGAAAGTTATTTTCCTGTGCCTCTGTTTATCAGAGCCACAGAAGTGATCCCAGGGGTGTATTTCCTATTTCCCATCCACTCATTAAGATTTTCTTGAAGAGTGCTAATGAGGAACTTTGCTTGACATAGATGAGTAGCTTGTTCCAGAATATGGGAAGTCTCTGGGACAGGAATCTATCCCTCCAGCATGTCCTATTTATTGTGGTGACAAGGTTTAGGTCCATAGAGTATGTAGCTTGGAGGGACTGGGATTTCTTTAGGGGTAGAATGTCCAACAGCTCTGGGTTTGACATAGCTTTGTATGTTAGACAGAGATCACCTCAGAGTAAGCGATATGCTACGGAGTAAAGCTGGAATTTTTTGAGACAGTCAGTGTAGGGCATCTGTTTGAGGCCAGTAATCCTCTTTGTGAGGTACTTCTGTGGCCTTTCCAGCTGCTGCAGATGTCTTGTGAGGAAGATTCCAAAAGGGGCATTGTTCTCTATAATAGGTCTAATGAGTGTCGAATAGAAGGGAACAATGACCTCTTTTTTCCTGGATGAGAACCCTTTTGTGATGAGGTGTGCCACATAGAAGGATTTCCTGACTACTGTGGTGATGTGATTATCAAAGGGGAGACTATCCAGCTAGGTCCCAAGGTCTCTTATCCCACATTCGCCATTAAGTAGACTGCCGCCTATGTGGTAGTTCATGGGTACAGAGTTTTTACCAAAGGGGGTGACAATGCACTTTTTGGCATTGAGCTTGAAGCCATGGCTCCAACACCAGGCATCTGTCTCAGTGAGGCCCTTCTGTAGGATGTCCACATCATTTGGGACTTGACTATGGCCCCTAGTTTGCAGTCAACTGCGAACTTTGTTAACCAAAGGCCTTCTGTGTTAGCCTGCACTTCAGAGAAGTAGATACCAAACAGGAGAGGTCCCAGGACTGAACCCTGTGGTACTCCACTTGTCACTGATTTGAAGTCAGATTTGGAGTCTGCAACTTTTGCAGCGTGGGTTCTGTCAGTGAGCCAGTTGGCAACCCATCTTGTGACGTACGGATTTATACCTAGTTTAGTGAGTTTATCTATAATTCCAGAATGGCGGATGGTGTCGAAAGCCTTGGCGAGGTCAAGATAGACTGTGTGAACCACCTTACCCTCATCTACGGCTTTGGTGACTGCTTGAAGGAAGTTGATCAGGTGCAGGAGACATGATCTGTCTTTCACAAACCCGAACTGGGTGGGGTCCAGAGTTTGGAGGTTACCAATGTCTTTGTGTATGAGTTCCATGATGATACGTTCCGTGGCCTTGCAGACCAGGCTCGTCAGGCTAATAGGGCGATAGTTCCCGGGATCAGTGATGGCTCCCCCTTTGTGGAGTGGGATAACTGTTGCTGTGCACCATTCAGTGGGCACAAAACCTGATGTGAGGCTATGATTGAACATGGTGCTTAGGTGGGAGCCAGTTCGTTCTGAAGTTCGTGTAAAACGCAGCTTGGGATGTTTTCCGGTCCCATGGATGCTGTGATTTTGGCTTTAGAGAGTGCAGCTTTACCTGTGTAGTTGCGATTACAGGGACTCTGCATTCTTCCTGTATAGATATAGGCCCTTTATGGTGTGAGAGGGGGGTAAAGTTAGCACTGAACCTATCTGCCAGGATGTTGGCAATATCAGTTGGTTCTGTAATTTTCATGCCATTGTGCTGTAACTCAGAGCAGATCTGGGTGTTGCCATTGAGATTCTTGACATAGCTATAGAATGCTTTGTGGTTGTTCCTAGAATCAGTGGCATTTTTTTATGACTGCATAGGTATCAAGGTCACCTGCATTTGTACAGCCAATTTATAATCCCCTTATGAGTTGTGTGCCATATAAGCACACACAGTGACTGATATCACAAAGGGTACACATTTAAGGCAAGAAACATAGATCTAAAAGAAGCATGCAACATTTATCTGAAAATGTGTCCCAGAGCAAAAAGAAATATTTTGTTGGGGAGCATTAAAATCTAGAACCTTGAACCAAAGTGCTTTATGCAGCAGGGGCAAGATTTAATTGTTCACGGAATATTGTTTTTTGACTTTTTTTAAACTGCTTTATTGATGTACAAAAGCATATTTAACATATATACAAATTTTCATGGTAGCATCCTGATCAGTCATTCTATTTTAAACATACTATCATCATCCTTATTTGTTTTAATTAACTCATAGATTACTGTTAAAAACATAATCTTGAGTCAGCTGTAATCCTGAATGCCACAGTGCACTGTTGCTTTAATACACATTCCTGTATCATGTCTAACTTGCACAAACATCTTGTTACATACATTTCAGCTGTACAGTAGGAAGTAGCACATTTTAAAACATTTTCCTTACTGATTTCAAGTTAAAAAGACTTGACTACTCCATGTATGCTGGATTCACCTTATTCATAAGACACTCTAAGATCACAATCATTCTCTTCACCAGCTCTTCAGCGATCCACTTCATCACATCTCAGTACTAACAGGTTTTTCATATATCACCTTATACCCAGGTCAGACTCATTTCCCATAATCACCATCAGTATTAAATCTTCTTGGCTAATCCAGCCGTACATTTGAGTTTGACACCTCCTTTCACCTTTTCTGCAAGCATTTTATGAGTACAGACTAACAAACCCAGCCTATTCACCTAAGAGATCATGCTCAGAAACAGTACCCTGTATCCCCTCTTCTTGCTTCAATATGCCTACTGTTTCTCAAAGTCTTTTCCTCAGTTAACTTATTCCTCTGTATTAACTATGTATATGTATACGTATACGTATGGTTACACTTCAGAAGATTGAACAACTGAAATATCGAAGACCGTATGGTCGAGACCATATGATCAATATTTCAGAAGATCGATTTTATGAAATTGTAACAGAAATTAAAAAAACAAATAAAAGAAGAAGTTACTGCAGGGGGGGCAATTTTTGTTACAATTTCAGAAGATCGATCTTCTGAAATATCGATCATATGGTCTCAACCATATGGCTTAAATTCAACAAACTGTCTTCATATTCTCCAGGTTATCACCCATCCTACTTAAATATACCAACTCCAAGATCGCGCTACAGCAAGGAATAGGAAAATTTCCCATTCCACGCTGTATTGTCAGTGTAGCATGATCTCGGAGTTGGTATATTTAAGTAGGGGGTTGGGGGGTGCAGGCCTGCAGTAACATCTTCTTTTATTTATTTTTTTTAATTTTTGTTACAATTTCAGAAGATCGATCTTCTGAAATATCGATCATATGGTCTCGACCATATGGTCTTCAATATTTCAGCCGTTCAATCTTTTGAAGTGTAACCATACATATATGTATATGTATACGTATATGCATATGTATACGTATATGTATATGTATATGTGTATGTATCTATCTCTACATCAGTTGCCATGTTACGGTAATACTTAAATTCAACAAACTGTCTTCATATTCTCCAGGTTATCACCCCCCTACTTAAATATACCAACTCCGAGATCGCGCTATAGCAAGGAATAGGAAAATTTCCCATTCCACGCTGTATTGTCAGTGTAGCATGATCTCGGAGTTGGTATATTTAAGTAGGGGGTTGGGGGGGTGCAGGCCGTGCAGTAACATCTTCTTTTATTTATTTTTTTTTTATTTTTGTTACAATTTCAGAAGATCGATCTTCTGAAATATCGATCATATGGTCTCGACCATATGGTCTTCGATATTTCAGCCGTTCAATCTATTGAAGTGTAACCATACATATATATATATGTATATGTATATGCATATGTATACGTATATGTATATGTGTATGTATCTATCTCTACATCAGTTGCCATGTTATGATAATACTTACATTCAACAAACTGTCTTCATATTCTCCAGGTTATCATTAATCCAGTTGCACACATTCCATGGGAACACTGCTAAGGTGTAGTATTCATTTACATCATTATCTACTATGTGTCAAATAAACATATCTCTAAGCTGTTACAATCATCTACCATTAGTCTATAAATTACCCCTGCTTCACAACAAAAGTTCACCAAATCCATTCATCAGAATAATCAACAGGGGAGCAAGTATACAGCACAGGAATTTAACTGGAAGACCAGTAAAATCAAATTACAACTTCAGTCCCAATTCGTTCTCTCATTTTGCCTTAGTATAGGAAGCTTTGCAGCATGGCTGATATAAGGAGTCCGTATCATCCATCTTTCCTATCTGAACAACACAACATTTTATCACAGGGCAGTCCATACCTTGTTTTTCATCGGTTAGACCAAAAGTGTGTTCCATTTAATAACCAACTTCATTATCTCTCCAAGATACTTATTTACATTTCAAAATCACTAGGGTTTCCAGACAGTTTACACAGTTCCAGATAGAAGCCAGTCACTCTTAGTTCTGAAAGTTTCTATCCGGTCTCATCTTTGTCCCAAATGTATGTAATAAATGCATGCCTGTAGCTTCAGTGAATCAGGGGCTGAAGGAATGAAAGTGGGTCCATGCCTGGATGGTATTTCCATGCCTGGATGACTGGCTTTTAATTGCACCAAACTTAGATGGATTAGTTGCAGCTCTGCAATATTGAGTAAGGGCTTCATTTCACAAATAACATTGAAAATTGCAAATTCACAGATGGATTTTGCTCAGACACTGACTTTCACTTAATGCAATTTAGACACCCTGTCCTGCAAAGTACATATTCCTTAGAGCAGGATTCCTCCTTTGTACAGTTTAATGTAGTGCAACACTTCCTCTTAAAGTAAACAATTGTCTTCTAATCTAACAACTGCAGTCCTTAATTAAACAACACTATATTTGCTCTCTGACTGTTCTTTAACACTTGTTTTCCATATATACAAATTAATAGACACCTCTCTCTACAGAAGTCTTTTGAAAGCTGCAGCTTTTAGTCTGTGTAAACAGAAGATCAGCAAAAGTTTATTACGTGAACAAATAAATAGTATCTCGATTGATTAGACTAGGCTCCAAAGCAGCCCCATGGCTTTCCAAAAAAACCAAACAAACAATGCTAGCTAGAAATAAATCATGGAATAAATGGAGATCCACCAAAAACCCAACTGACCACCAAAATTTCAAACACCTCAGAAACATAACAAAAAAACTCACCTATCTAGATAAAAAGAACTATTACCTGCAGTATCAACAAAACCAAAACCCTAAACATTTCTGGTCAGGAATCAATAAATTGCTCCACCCAGGAAACACCAAAACACCTACACCAACTAGCCTAGCTCAGACCCAACCTAATGTGATAGCTGATACTTTCAACAACTTCTTCTCCTAACAGTCACTACTCTAGCTAACACTATGACCCCTCCTCCCCTTCAAACAACCTCCTCTCCTCAAAACAGCACCCCTACTCTTACACTTAATACAGTCTCCACAACCTATATACAGAAGTTACTCTCAAAACTTAAACCTTGTACCCCTTCTGCTGATAATCTACCAGCTGAATATCTTCAACTAGCAGCAACTGAACTAGCTTACCCAGTTTCCATCTTAATTAACAGAACCATAACCGAATCCACTATCCCATCCTGTTGGAAAATCTCCCATATCATTCCCTCCATAAAGGAGGAAACTCCAACGAACTTTCTAATTTCAGGCCTATAGCCCTTCTTTCTCCACTATCTAAAATCATGGAACGCTGCATACACCATCAACTCTTACATCATCTCTTGCAAAATAACTTACTAGCAGACTCTCAGCATGGTTTTAGGCCCCACCACAGTACTACCACTGCCCTCCTCTCCTTCACTGACGTGATCAATAAAAATCGCAATAAGGTACTTTTCTCCTCTGCACTATTCCTGGACCTCTCTAAAGCCTTCGATATGGTCAACCATCAACTTCTCCTAGATACTTTAAAATCCCTCTCACTTGATTCACTAACACTACAGTGGTTTGAATCTTACTTGACAAATAGAAAACAAGCAGTCCTCTGGGACAACCATCTATCCTCTCAAGTCCCAGTTACTATCGGAGTGCCACAAGGATCCATCTTAGGTCCCTCCTGTTCTCAATATTCATAAATAACCTTCCCACTTCTCTCCCAACATCCACTTGCATACAGTATGCTGATGATTCTACTCTCATCTGCTCTGCTCCATCTCCAGAAGAACTCCTCCTCCACCCAAAAGGTCTTTACAAAAGCAGAAAAATGGTTCCAACAGATCTGTCTCCTCCTCAATCCCAAAAACTAAATTATTACTCTTCACCCCAACCCTCAAATCCACCCCAATCTCATTCTCCTGGTGTCCTGTAATGGCACTATAATTATACCTGACTATTCCACCAAACTACTAGGCGTTACTATTGACAATCAGCTAAGCTTTGATAACCATATTGATATAACCATCAAGACCGTAAACAAAAAAATAGGTGCCCTCTACAGACTAAAGCCCTTTCTTAGTGCTACCACCCGAGTGTCTCTTGCCCAAACTCACCTTATCTCCACATTACTGTATGCCTCTCCATCCTTTATCAACATTTCTAAAGCCAACCTTTATAAACTTAACACAGCCTACCATAGTATTGCCAGGTTTGCCACAGGATCCCCTTTCCGTACTCATCATTGTCTCAATCTAAAAAAACTTCACTGGCTAGAACTTCAGAACCTAATACTCCTGCGCCAATTGGGCAGCACTTTTAACATTCTGCACCACCGCTCCCATACACCCATACTTCATAGCCTAATCACCCCATATAAAACCTTACCTCACTCTCAGCCAACAAGCTTCTAGTAACTACTCTCAAATCCCACAATAAAGCAGGTGACTCCTTATTTGCAAATACTGTTGGATCATATTGGAATAAACTACCCGTAGAACTGACCACCCTAAGCTCATCCAACCTTTTCAAAAAACAAATAAAACACCATCTTCAAACTCACTGGCTATGCCCATGTGCTAATCCTGACTGACCTCAACATACAATGCACCTCCTTTTCAGTCCCTCCTCCTCACTCTTAATTTATTATCCTTTACTCCTGACTTATCCCTCTTTTCACCTACCTGCTTATTGACTCTTCCTTCTTCTCCTTTTCTCTTCCTACTTCTTCCTTCTTTATGCTGTATCACTACATCTTGTCATATTTTCCCAAATTCATACTTTCAGTTCAATTCAATGCTATTCTCTTTCCTAATACTAGTACCCTGAACTAACTCTTTCCTAATACTAGTACCCTGGATTAACTTGTACTATTCTAACTTGTAACTAGTGAATTTGTTACTGACTCTCCTTATGTTACAACTATTTTCTCAGTCCTCTTCTTTCCTGACAGTCTCTCCTAGCAACTAATTCATTGGAATACTACCTTCCCCACTGTTATCTCTTTTCCTACTACCTCTGAATTCTTCTAAACTACATAATAACTGTTCCTAATCTCCTTACTTATTTTTCACATTTGGTTTTTTTTTGCTGTTTGCTTTTATGTCTGAGTGTTTAAATTTTTTAGTTTGTCTAAATTTTTGATAGTTTTTATCACTGTTAGTTATTACTGTTAATGGAGCTTTTCTCCTCGGGCCTCTGCTGAAAATGGACATGTATCCAGCCAGACTAGCCCGGTTAACAAATGTAAAATAAAATAAAATAAAATAAAATAGTAATGTATTCCTGGCCCATCATTAGGGAAGCAGTCTTCGTCAGAGAGTGGTCCATAACTTTTGGGATTTTCTGGTGTGGTTCACTCCTGTAAGAAGATCATTGTTCTGGTCAACAACCAAATTTACAGTGCCATTCCACTCCTATGGCTTTAGCTTCAGAGAAACACATTTTCTGATGGTGGGGGTCCTCTGGAAATGGACTAGTACAGGAGCGTACCATTCTACCCAATTTTGGCTGCCTTCAATAGACTAGAAAGAAATGCGCCATGGATATGATATTATTAAAATGGAAGGAATCCTTTATGGACTGCCTCTTAATCTTTGTTCTTCATCTGCTGACAATATTTTGCAAGGATATCCAAAGCTCATCTTTGTAACCCCATGATAGCTTAGAAGAACATTACACTTTGAAACATGGCCTCTAGTTAGAGGATTCCAATGTATGTGTTGGAAAACAGTGTACACTTTTGGATTATTTCTACCTCCATTTGCCTACTGTGTGAGCATGTCACTTAATGAAATAATGCTTTCAGGGTCATTCCTGAAATGGGAGACTGGTGTCCCATTGTATTACCTAGTTAAAAAATGTATGAAATAAAAATAAAAAAAAATCAAGCAGTATAGCAAATGTTTGCCTCCCCCTTAAAGCACAGCCACCACACTCAGCCCTGCACAACTGGCAGATGTATCCAAAGAGATATTAAGGGGTTTTGATATAATTAGGAAAACTTCTACTCTGATCTTCTAGATTGTAAAATGGAAAAGATTCTGTCCATCTGTGCAATCACATTTATTCATGTTTGCAGACTTGTTAGGTGGATTAAACTTCCAGACGTTTTTCAATCAGAAACTTAGTCAAAATGATAATTGCACATGCCTGCAAAGATAGGGAAGTCCAGTACATGCTTACAATAATAGATACATATGATTAACGCACATAGCAGAACTTTTGATATTTCTAACATTAGTTTCTTTGTTTAGCATACTTTTGAAAAACTAATGTGAAAATTGTCCCACCATATGGTAAGGTAAATTCTATTCAAACTTTATTGAACTGATTCTTCTAACACAAGCAGACATTTATGCAAGATGGCAGTCTTTCATTTCACTTTAGTAAATGGGTGCTGAGGAAGTTGCATAATGAGCAATGTAGGACACACAAAAAAAAAAGATTATTGCTAGTATACATGAGAAGGAAATATTAAACAAAAACAATGGGAAGTCCCTTTCCTTTTCAGTGGGGGGATTTACAAACTTTCCTTGACCATTAATAATAGCATCTTTTCCACTGTCAGCAGGCATGAATCTGCCACATCACTGAACTGTGAATTTGGTGGGTGACAAAATGTAGGCTTAGCATGTTTTTTATGCACTTTTTGAAAGAAATTCCTAATTTCTATCTATAGTACATATTTTTTCTTCACATTGAGACCAAAACTTCAGAAATCATACAGAATGAACAGTAAATGCGTTTCAGTTATTTTTCAGCATTGTGACCTGATTCTTATAACACAGTAATTTTTTCACATCACCTGGACAGTGTATCAGCTAACACATTTAGTATTATCATGTTTTGATGGTGTGGAGTGACGACATCAGGTCTGCTGTGCCTACCATCATGCCTTTGGGCTGTCAACTACAGGGACATGCTTCCTGGTAGTATGCCTTAGAAATGTGCAGTGTGTCTGTTTCCTCCCAGTACCTGGACTTAATTCAGTTAGTGAGACACCAGTTTTACACACACACATGTAGATGTTTATGCTATGTCATGTGCTGGGTTCAGACATGTAGCATTCTGCATACTTTGTATGTGTGTGTGTGTGTGTGTGTGTGCACGTGCGCGCGCGATCACACATTCAAAGCCTTGTGTCTTAAACTACACTTGTACGTTGTGGTGCATTGTCTTTTAGATATTCACTAAGTATCTGATTTTACTTAATTCGATTGTAGTATATATATCAAGTTGATGAAATGAAGGCATATAATTTTGCTCATTAGTTAGCTCCTCGGTTTCCTTTATCTGTTCCACCAGTTTAGTCAAGGCTATATTTTTCTTTGAATGTTTTAGTCCATCTTCACTTTTGTTATTTTACAGTTTTTACTAAAGATGCTCCACTGAGCAGAAACTGTTTATTGAGTCAGCCTACTGAAAAACGTTCTTACACTAAAGAATAAGGTGATTGGCAAAAACCATACCTGACAAAAGGCCATGAGATATGATGGTAATGCATAATATGCTGCAGTAAAATCCTCATGTTCATAATCTGGTATATTCAGTTGATAATCATCCTTAAGTCGTGGTAGTAGACATGACAGTGCTTTAACAGAACAAATAGAGAAACAGTTTTGTGTAATCCATCAACCACTGATATTTATCATCATCTGTTGTGACAGTATGTACATACCGCTCCACAGTTCATCAGCTACAGGCTCTTCACCCAAGCATTTTGACATTGGAAGATGCTTGTTTTTGTTCTGACAATGGACATATCTTTAGAGAAAGTGGATGCGCTAAGAATATTATATGTGGCAGTACTGATTGCTTGCCAGAACATTGCCAGAACAATGATCTGCTAACATAGCCTAGCATTGAGAAGTATTTTACCTTCTCCAGGGATGATACCACAATGTGAACAAAAGGTGATTGACTTTAATAATTGGATTAGTTTCCTGGTGTCATTCGTAAAGGGTGCAGTATTTGTCAGCACGGAAGGAAATGGTCAACAGACCATGCTGCTTTGCCAGGGCTAGTCTGCACGTCTTCCCTTTAGGCTTTCAGATATTAGCTAAAATATTGTCCTCCCCATAGTGTTGTTTTAGGTAATGCCAAACACTGGGTAAACATGGAATGTTCAGGAAGTACTCTGGCTCACCTCCTGCTCTTAAGTGATAACCTGCCATAATTTCAAGCCCCTATAAACCCTAAGAACACTGCTGCCTACAAGGAACTGTTGACACAACCCTATACAGCCATGTTATTTGTTGTATAAAGGCATCTGTATTCACCAGGAAGAAGAATAGCACTAACAGAAGGAAGGAAATCATGGCAAAAACTAGTAGGCCTAGCACCCAGCAGGATAAAAGCTCTCACATAAAACTAAGCAAATAACTCAGAGGAGAAATAAAGTTTAACAAGCCACATTCAAGGAAAATTTGGCCTCCCAGGCCAAGGAAGACTAAAAGGCATTATTTAGCTATGTCTGCAACCTTAAAGGTAATACACAATTGTGTGCAGAGCTCATTGTTAATGGAGCCACCTATACTGAGCCAGAAGATAAAGCAAACCTACTGGCAGATGAATTCAGTTCTAATAACGAAACAAATAATAAAACAACATAGCTTGCAACTTAAACAAACCTCGCTTTAATGGTAAAAAATACAATTAAAAACACAACAGACTAACCACTTTCACCCTTCAGTTCCAGGGCTTCATCAGAGTAGTTTCACTAAGATTGTACTTAAATATATGGTTATGGTTTTTGTATCTTTATGTTTTGTTTATATGTATTACAATACAAAGTCTATATTCACAATACTGTATTTTTGATAGGAAGGGTTGAGAATGTGTATTAAACATATAGAAGGTTTCTACTTGCATTCGGGTATACTTGTTGCTAAATTGTAGTTATTTTTGGGGAAGGGGTGGAGAACTATTTGTTACTTCATATACTCATTTATCAATTTATTTTAATGATCATGTGACCACTGCACTGATTATGTAAGGGATCCTTTGTTTTATGGATAACTACTCTGATGAAGCCCTGGAACTGAAGGGGGAAAGCACTTAGTCCGTTCTGTTTTTAATTGTATTTTTTACTATTAAAGTGAGTTTCTTTTTAAGCCACAAGTTGTGTTTTTTAATTATTTTTTTTTGTTATTAGTGTAATAAACCTTTTTGGGTTTTTTTGTTTTATTTATTTGTTTTGTTACCAGACTTGTGGCTGAAGGCGGAGCTGACTTTGGAAATGGAGCAGTTATTGGTGCAGCTTACCTTGTTGGTGCAAGAGTTGACTGTACATGTGCATGAGAAGGCTAATACAGATGTTTCATCTACTTCCACTCAATTGGATATGTTAGCTTTGCATGCTCCCTTGATCGACAATTCTTTCAACAAAGTGGGATCAGGATTTCACGGCAATGATCCAGTCTGAGATGAGCCACAAATGGATTTAAACAACGTTTTTTCTGCTCTTCGGTTTGACTTCTCTGTGTGGAATGAAAAAGAGCTTGGCTCCTTTAACATGAAGTTACGTTCATTTGAGCATACTATCAGGAAATACAAATCTTTGCAAGCAGATAATTTGTTTTTAAATCGTTCTTTGGCAGTACAGCAGGTCCCAAAAAGACTTGGGCTGTGGAAATATCCAGTAGACACTGAAGAAGGATCACTAATGCACAAAGGACTGCTTGAACTATTTGATTGGACAGCATGGATTTAATGAGAATTATTATACATGACAATGAAGTAAGATGGCACAATTACAGAAAGATATTTTTGACTTGAACATTAATATTTGCAATGATTTGTTGTCTTCAGTAAATAATACTCAATATAGGAAGATATTTTCAGAATTGGACAAATTTGTTAAACATAATATAGATAGGAAACAGCGTAAGTTACAAAGGGATAAAACCAAGTATGCTGAAAGGAAGGCATACCCGACCCCGCAAAAAGTGAGACAGGATCAAAATGGCTTGAGTGTTAATGTTTGAGGTAACAGTGTGCACAGGGAAAATGTGGTAACTACAAACTCTGGAAACAGTGGTCCTTTTTTAGAAACCTCCACTCCTTTAAGGAGGTTGGAACCTTTGAAGAACCAGGAGAACCAGACTTATTACTGACAGAACATCCACTGATCTTCACAATCGAGAAAGGAGAGGGGGAGTACAACAACTGGAAATCCAGGGTGAATCGTTAAATAAAGCCAATAGCTTTGTGGAAATTTTAAGTAATGAAGGTTTTTTTATTTACAATTACAATGATTTGAAAGTAGAACCTGTACTTGTACAATTTCAATTGTTAAGAAAGGGTTTCTCTTTTGTTCCACATTTTAGCTTGGACGTTGCAAAAGTTTTGATCAACTTGAAATTGTACACCAGGAAATTATTTATTTATTTGTTTATTTGACATTTATTGACCGGGATAGTCCGACTGAGCCAAAGCCTTTTTTCAGCGGAAGCCATGGGAAAAATGCTCCAGTTACAAAAGAACAAGTTAATAATAGCAAAAAAATAACACAATGAAAGCCAATAATACAATATTGGACAAGTACAACACAAAACAAACATTTTGACCTATTGTCAGTTGACAAGATTTACATATATGTAGAAGTACCAACAGTATGTATTCAAGAAAAATACTGTAAATAATGGAGGAGTAAGGAACACAGTTGTACCACAATGCTTGTAAGCAATTAATATATAAAAGAAGTAAGATAGAGGGAAGAAATATTAGAAAAGAGTACTGTATGAGGAGAAATGGTAGGAATAGGGGGACAGTCATTAAGCAGGGGAAAGAGTACAGGGGTATTAAAGTAAGGGTAAAGAGGACAGAATCACAAAATGAGGAGTAATTTGGGCTACAGGAGAGAAGGTTTACGAAAGAAATACAAGGGGATGTTGTGGGTAGGAGGGGAAGGGAAGGAGGGATTGGTTTGCTGTTCAGGGAGGTTTTATGCAGGGGCAAGTCCAAGCGGTATTTAGGTGATTTTTTTTTAAAGGCATTCTTAAATTCATGAGCTTGGCATATTTTTCTAATAGACAGGGGGATCTTGTTCCAGGAAAGAGCAGGTAGGTAACTATAAAGGTTTTGGCCTGAAGATCTGTTGGGCTTGCAGATATCAAGGTAAAATTGATCAGAGCTCCTAAGGGTTCTTTGTGGTGAAAAGGAGGAGACTAAAGATGAGATGCTCGGGCAGGAGATGGGGCTTGTGCACTATAGAGTGAATGATGGTGAGTTGGAAAAGTCATAACTGGTGAGGGAATTCTAACCAGTTGAGAGTTTTGAGAGCAAGACAATGATGAGATTTAGGTGGAAGGAGTGTAGCAAATCTGACAGTTTTGTTATAAGTAGTTTCAAGAGAAAATTGGATTGTAGGTTAGTTAGTATCTGTGCACCATAAAAGAGATTCGGTAGGAGATAAGCATGAGCAAATGTCAATCTGGATTCATTTGATAGGAACTTTTTATTTCTATATAATAGGCCAAGTTTTTGATGGGTTTTCTTTGATGCATTGGAACACGTGAAGGTCAAATTTAAGTTGGTCATATATAGTAGACCTAGGTGCTTAGTATGGGATTCGGCTTTAATGGTTGTGTTATTGAGAGCTGTAATGGTAAATGTGGCTTTAAGGTGGAACAGTGGTTTGGGGGAGGAAAAGTAGGATTTTAGTTTTGTTTGGGTTCAGGATGAGGTGATATTTAGTGAGCCAGTTTTCAATGAGGTTCAAAGACTTTTGAGTGAGGGTATGAATGTCTGAGAGTGCATCAGAAGTAGTGATGACAGTTGAGTCATCTGCATACTGTGTATGGGATGAGTGTGGACAGGAGGTATAAAGGTGATTTATAAAGATGTTAAAAAGTAAAGGCCCTAGTATTGATCCTTGAGGGATACCCATCCTAACTGGCAGAAATGGGGGGGGGGGCATTTAACAGCTTGCTGCCTGTTAGAAAGGTAGCTTTGGAACCAGGAGACAGTAGATGAGGAAAGAATGAGGAACGACTAAGGTTAGAAAGTTTAGAGAGTAGCATGGGGTGAAAAACAGTATCAGAAGCTTTAGAAAGATCAGGAAACAAGCTTGTTAGCATCTCTTGCATGGGCTATAGAGTTTGTGAAGGCAATAAGAGCTGTGTACTGTGACACAGATGAAAGCCATGTTGTGTAGGAGAAAGCAGGTTGTTTTGTAGGAGATAATCTAAGATTTGTTGATGTATGCATTTTTCCAATATCTTTGATAGTGGGGATAAAATTGCAATAGCTCGATAGTTGGAAGGTTCAGTGCTATTTCCACCTTTGTGGAGGGGTATGGTGTAGAACTATTTCCATAGAGACAGGACAGTGGATTCACTTATAGAGTGGTTTATAAGGATTGAAATGGGGTAAGCTATGAAATTGGCAGCAGTAGGAAGACAAGATTTCAGTTTGTGGAGAAGGTCTTTGATGAAGTTTGTGGGCACAGGTTTTAGATAGAATGGGCTATCAAGTTTTGGAGAAATGGAGATGTGTGCTGGTTCAGTGGTGTTTGTAGTTTGCAGGAGTTTGCTTATAGTATCTATAACGTATGAGTTGAAAATGGTAGCGGTCTATTGTGGAGTATTATTGAGGAAGGGATTTGGGGTGGAGGCTTTACCTGGAAGTAGGATCTAAGAAACAAACCACAATGTATTCATGAGGTAAAAAATGACCAAATAAACCAAACACCTTGAGCAGTGTCAGCCAGAACCACCACAAAAAGTGGTCCAGGATAACAAGGATAAAACTTTAATGTGCAACACAATCACAATCCAGTCAAGCACTTTCGTCCATGAACATCAGGGCTTAATCAGAATAATGCAGTTGACATTAGCTTCCCTTAAATACTGAACAATTACTAAAAATGCCTACCAATTAAAATTCCAACAGGCATTATTAACCCAATTCAATTAACCCTAGTGGACTGGTTTTTGTGGTGGTTCTGGCTGACACTGCTTGAGGTGTTTGGTTTATTTGAATGTAGGATCTGATTAACAGAGTGCCAGAATTTTTGGGGATTTTTGTTAATGATTTGTTTTTGGTTGATGGTAAAAAGTTATTTTGCCCAAGTGCATAGTTGTTTATATGTTTGGTAGTGGGAGGGTAGTTTGGTGTTACCATATCTCTCATACCATTATCTCTTTTATGTATCAGTGAGAGTGTAGATGGGGTGAGCCATGGAGAGACCTTAGATTTGACTTTTTTGGTTCTAAGGGGTGCAAGAGAATTAAGAGTATTAAGGTAAATTGTGTTAAATTGATGAACAGCGTTGTCAAGAAGTAGTTCATGAAGGAAGGACCAGCTAATGGATGATAGAATGTTATTAAGTGTGTCAGGATGGAAGTCGGATAGTTTTCAACATTCTTTGAGTTTATGGGGTCTCGGGAGGTAGGGAGAAAATCTGTGGACACAGATTGGTGAATGGTCACTAACTGCATTAGGTAGAGATTGAGGGTGATGATATAGTATAGGATCAGAAACTAGGATTCAGTCTATAATTAATGAGTTTGTCAGTTTGTTAAAATGGGTGGGGTAGAGATAAGCTGAGTGAATCTTTATAAGTTTATACTGTTGCTAGGACACTCCAAGGTAAGAGAAAGCCAGTTAATGTTAACATCTCCTAGTATAATTGTTTCATTAGAAATATTATTAGCAAACCAAGACAGGATTTGTTCAAGCATGGCTATGTTATCACCAGGTGGAATATGTATGGTGGCAATGGTTAGGGTTTTGTGGTTTAGTTTATAGTTAGCAGCCAAGAGTTCAGCTGGATGAAATGAAGGTGGAGGGGGAGATAAAGGGGATAGAGTCATTTTGTCAGAGTATGCTATGGCAATACCTCCCCCTTTTTTGCATATTCTGTCTTGCCATTGGATATTATACCCTGCGGGGAGGAATTCATTATCAGGGATGTGTGGTTTAAGCCACATTTCTGATATAGTGATTATATTAGGAGAATATTGGGTTACCCATGTATGAAATTCAGTTAATTTTTTCAGAAAATTATGGATGTTGATGGAGAATAAAGGTAATTTCTTTCTGGAGGAGTTAGAGTGCTGAGTTTGCAGTTGAGATGGTAGAGAGGTATGGAGTGGGTTATTACAAGGTCCGGGATTTGGATGGATATTACCAGACAAACTCAAGAGTGTTACAGTGGTAGAGCAAGGTAGCCTTGAGGAGGGAAAGGTAATAGTCTTTATACTTGTATATCGCAGGAGATTTATGACGAAATTATACTTTTGGGGGAGATTGTGCTAGAGACAGGCAAAAGTGTGGGGGTTATGTGATGAAAGTCCCTTATTTTGACAGCAGAGTTAGAATGAGTAGATGTGGGAGAAGGATGGAGTGGTTGCATGACTGTATGGTATGAGGAGAGGTAGGATAATAGCAAAAGAACAGAGGTCATATGAGTATAAAACATGTTAGGTGGGTTTGAGTTTGGTATTAGAAAGATGAAAAAAGGAAGTGGTGTATAGAGAAACAAAAGCTATTCTCAGTATAGATTGGAAGGAGAATATATACGGTGCAGTGGTGCAGCGGTAGCATTGTCACCTCACAGCAAGAGGTTCTCCGGTTCGATTCTTGGCTAGGGTGCCTTCTCTGTGGAGTCTGTATGTCCTCCCTGTGTTCGTGTGGGTTTCCTCTAGGTGGTCCAGTTTCCTCCCACATTACAAAGACACATGTCCGGAGTGTTTCTCCCCAGGCCTCCTCTGAAAATTGGCTTAGTTCCATGTTGGACTTTCCTGGTAAACAAATGTTAAATAAATAAAATGTATTAAAGGAGAAAGATGATGTAGTGATATGTTAGGTGAAGAAATATGATGGGTGAATTATGGTGTTATAGGTGGAGCTAAAGATGTCGGGGAGGAGATCATTATTACCACCCCCCCCCCCCCCCATCTTTATCTAGCAATTAAATTGAAGTTTTTTTTTCAACCAGATCAATGTGATTAGTGACAGAATTACTATCAGGAGAAAAAGCACCTTTATTCCACACCTTAATCCTTCTATCACTTTGTTTGAGCAAACCTGTGAAAAGGAGGCTAGGAAATTGCTCAGTAAGAGGCTCAATGAAGGTGATAATTTATCAGTTGTTAATGTTTGAAACAGTTAGTGGATAGTGATGGGTAAGGATTATGAAGCCAGATAAAGGTGTGGGGTGGTGGCGGTGGTAATAATGTTGCAAATTAGTTATGTTTCTAGGATGTATGAAATCTTGAATGATGAAAACACTTAAGAGTCTCCAAGAATGAAATCACTAACATATGTTAAGATAGATTGGATGTTGTCTGACTCTTGGGGCCAGGGGGTAATTGATAAATTAGAACTAGATTTTTTAAAAGTTGAGAACCCTGTTACACCTTCAGTTTTTGGGATCCCTAAAATCCATAAAGATGTGTAGGTTCCTCTTTTTAGGGCTGTAGTTGCAGCCAGGGGATCCAAGACAGAACCTTTGGCTGCGCTTATCGATCACAACTGTTAGTGGGCATTGAAAAACAACATTTATGTTTTATGAGACTCCTGGCACTGTTTGGAGATATTAAGGGACCTTAAGTGTAAAGTTGATTTTGTGTTTGTAACTACTGATGTCACTAACCTTTTTCGGTTATACCACATGATGCAGGTTTGGAATTCTTTCAGTACTGTTTAAGAGAAGAGGCATGACTGCACACTGTTAAAAGAAATTTTATAGTGGAATTGATGTCACTTGTATTAGACAATAACTTCTTGTACTTTGAAGGAGAATATTTCCACCAGAGGTCTGGGGTCGCTATGTGGGCCAAACTTTCCCACATATTTGCCAATTTGGTCTTTGAAGAATAGGAAAAGCGAATTATGTTTACCTCCCTATTCATGTCTAAAATAGTGCTTTTTGTACATTTTTTTGGATGACATCTTGGTGTTATGGAAAGGGCAAACAGATGAGATTGTACACTTTATTGATTATTTGAATGGTATGAAACTTCACCTACAAGTGTCATCCTAGAGAGATTGAGTTTCGTGATATGTTTTGTATAAACAAAGTGGCATTCTTTGTTCTAACATTTACAGAAAGAAAACTTACTGCAACTCTTTGTTTCACTTTGATAGTTGTCAGCCACTTCATCTAAAAAGACATGTGGTCAAAGGGCAAATGGTGAGGCTAACAATGTTGGTGAGCAATGATGTCAAATTTGGTGAAGAATTGGTAAGCTTGGTAGGGATGTTTAAGGACAGAGTGTTGTTGTTGTTGTTGTTGTGTCTTTCGGCTTTTCCCGGTTAGGGGTTGCCACAGCGGTACTCCGGTCCGCTAATGATTGGCAGTAGATTTTTACATGTTGAGTTGCTGGTCCTGACACACAGAGGGTATTCACTGAAATTCTTATTAAAGGTTAGAAATTAAGTTGTGAAGAAATGTAAGACAAGATTTACCCCTATGTTAACATCAACCTGACATTTAGATGTCAATACAACACTGGTAGATGAGAAGATTGGACCTATGATTATGCAGTACAACCAAGAGACACTTTTTATAGTAAACATTATTGACACCTTTTGGAATTTAATAATCCCAAATGATTTTTTGAAGATGTTACTAGAAAGACTGAAAACTAATAGGGATATGAACTACAGATCAGAGATGAAGTGTAGAATGTGTAGATATTGTAAGTACATTAATGATGGTCCTTGCGTTTCTATTTGTGGTTATAGTAGAAACATTCAATGCCCTGGGTGACGTAACTGTAACACCAACATGGTAGTTTATGTAGCTACATGCATGAGTTGCTCAGCATTCTATGTAGGGAAAACCACATGGAGGATTAAGGATAGAACTGCTGTGCACATTAGGGAAATCAAAAAAAAAAAAAAAAAAACAAGCAATGCTTTGTTACACACAGTACAAAATGTAATACCTTTAAGAGGTGTTTATTCTTTATTATTGACAGAATGTGTGAAGACCAGAGAGGTGGTGACTTCGAGTTTACTTGAGTTTAAAGAAATAACTTGGCAACTAAGACTTTATGCCAGGGATTATCCTGGCATTAATGATTGCTGCTCAATAATGAGTGCCAAGCAGATTTCATTTAACTTTTTGGATGTCAATTTTATTGTTGAAGGAACTTTATAAAATGTTTTATTTTTTTTTTATAAGTACATGGTGGTTGAGGTGACTACACATTTTTGTTTAAAATGTGTTTGTACTTAAATATATTGCTATGGTTTTGTGTATCTTTATGCTTTGTTTAAATGTATTACAATACACAATGTATATATATTAACAGTGCTGTATTTTTTGATAGGAAGAGATGAGAATGTGTATTAAACATTTAGAAGGTTTCTACTTGCATTCGGGTATACCTGTTGCTAAATTGTAGTTATTTTCAGGGAAGAGGGTGGAGATTTATTACTTCATTTAGTCATTTACCAATCTAACAATCATGTGACCACTGCACTGATTATTTAAGGGATACTTTATCTTATGGATAACTATTCTGATGAAGCACTGGAACTGAAGGGTGAAAGCTCTTACTGCAATGTGTTTTTAATTATATTTTTTACCATTAAAGAGAGTTCCGTTTTAAGCCGGAAGTTGTGTTTTTTTATTATTTTTTTGTTTATTAGTGCACTTAAACCTTTTTGGTTTTTCGTTTTATAAATTAAATTCTAACTTAACCCCTCTCTCCCCTCAACTTCCCCTCAGGGAATACTTCCAAAAACAGCACCCCCTGCTATCACTAAGGAACAGGTCCCCAATGTTCTCCCAAGGGCAAGAAGACTACATCAATGGGCCTAGACAGTATCCCAGGATGCCTTCTAAATAGCCTGAAACATGACCTGTTGGCTGTCTGGAATTGCTATTTAACTGTAGCCTTCAAACAGAAACCTTGTGTGGTTGCGGTTATCTGCCTCCGACTGAATGTTTTTGGTGATTCGTTTTTGTTTTATTCAGTCGAGCCTCCTTTTATCAGTTCTTCAAACAGAACAACAACAATCAACCCTCTGCGCAAAGGTGGGCCATCTACAGACCCTGGAACCTACAGACCCGTAAGTCTCACTAGACTCTTATGCAAAGTCATGGAACGAATTATCATGGAAATTATCAGTAATGACATAAGAAACCTCCAAATGCTGGACCCACTTCAATTTGGTTTCAAGGGGCAGATCATGCCTGCTCAACCTGGTGGACTTCTTTGAGAAGGTCACCAAAACAACACTTCCTACCGTGACCTGGCCAAAACATGTGACACAATACCCCTCTCAGGCTTTGTTGACAAACTCAGTAAGTTAGGTATAAACCCTAATGTCTCCCAGTGGATAGCCAGCAGGTTCACAGACAGAACCCATGAATTTAGAATTGGGGTGTCTGTCTCTATGAAGAGGCTAGTCACAGAGTTCCTCAGGGATCAGTCCTGGAATTGCTTCTTTTTGACATTTTTTCTGCTGAAATCTTGGCCAGTGTCAAGGGCCTCTGGCTGACCAAATTTGCAAATGATTGCAAATTAGGAGCAGTCATAGAACCCTTCACCGACATAAATGTTCCCCACTGCTGACACCAAAAAAATTACTTATGTCAGAGCCATGGAATAAAACTGAATGCCAAGAAATGCATAATAGTATCCTTCAGGAATTCATCCACTCCTGGTAATTATCATATTGACAACACACCCCTAAGATTTGAACCAGTAGTCAGGGACTTGGGCACACGCAGACAGTAATCTAGCCTTTGACCATTATGTGTCTATAGTAGTGAGGAAATAATTTTTTGTTTTGCAACTTATAGACAGAGGTATGATGTCTAGGTCCAAGGAGGTCGTTGTTCCACAGTATTCAACATTCATCAGACCTATCACTGAGTACAATGCCCCCTTTGGTATGTACATAACCAGGCACATCTGACAGCTAGAACAACCACACAGGTTGCGGAAGAAAAGAGTACTGTGCATAAGTAATATGTTCTGTGTAGACTGCCACAAAGTCCTATCCCTGTATTCCATCTGCTACAGGCTGTTGAGGGGAGATCTGTGCCTGGTGTACAAGGCATTGTCAAACCCCACCCTGATGGACCTTCTGCATATTTGCAAAACAAAGCACCAGAATTATCCATTCCTAAGACTTAAACCTTGCCTGTGATATAAATAGGACCTGCTGGAGAGACAGGTATGTATCCCAGAGACATTTCCTTCTGTGGTAGAGACACCCCATCCATGTAAAGCTGAGTTCCTCCATAATGCAATTCAAGTGTAACTTGGACAGTTGGATGTGGAACAAGAAATGTAACCCTGGTTTTGCACCTGTCTCTCTAATGGACACAGTCAGCCTGTGAATGGTTCATCACCCAGGCCTCTGCATACACTTATTAAGGATACCAGAACTTGTCAGATGTTTGTGATGCATGGATAGGTTTAAAAGGACCATACCATTATTAGCCTGGTACACACCTATGAACCTATAAAACCTAGTTACCTGCATATAAACATACTTTTCTGTGCAACTTCACAGTGGAGTGTGCACTGATGAATGAACTGCACTGAGAAAAAAATGATCATAGCTACACAGTGAGTTATTTCAAATCATTCATTGAATTTCTTACATTTTATCCTATCCATCATATTTGTTTTATTTTATTTTGTCTGATATTATTAATCAGGTAAGTGAAATGGTCCAAGGGCTCTTTTCAGCCATGACCCAGGCCATTATTCAGATAAAGTGAATAAAACATGCATCAGAATGCATAAATTATTGATAGTATTAAGAATGCAACTAATAGCAGAATATAAGTCCAGGATGTTATCTTTCTTTGTAGGGGATGAGATAAGCTGGTCTAGTGTGTTAGAACTGATGAAGTCGAGGAATCTTTGGGTGAGTGCATTAGTGCAGGAATAGTTCACCCAGTCTATGGTGGGGTAGTTGAAGTCACCAAGGATGAGGGTGTTAGGGGGTACCTTGATGGAGTCAAGTAGGTCCAGGTAGGAGGAGTGGGTGTCCTGAGTCATGGAGGGCCTTTCCTACTATTCTCTTTCCTTAACCACCATGAATACCCCAGGGTGATGTACGCATGCTTATCTGGTCACTGAGACCTACACACTTTCAGCATCCTCAATATATCCTGACATACTTCCATAAATGAACCCTCCTTCTCCACGGATGTTATAGTGAGCTCAAGCCAAAGCCGACCCAAGAGAAAATGTATTTATTTTTTAATTTATTTTACATTTGTTGACTGGGTTTGTCCAACTGAGCTGAATAGTCTGTTTTCAGCAGAGGACTGGGGAGAAAAGCTCCAATACATTATACAGTAAAAAAATAGAAGCAATTTTTTCAAAAAGGTTAACAAAAATTAAACACTTGAATTATTTACAAGCCATAGTTTAAAAGATGACAATGAAAGTAAAGACATATTCATACAGTCATGAAGTAATAATTCATTTAACCTAAGTTAATATCAGGTGTAGACATAGAGGAGATATATGAGAGAGAAGAGTTGAACTCAAGAATAAAAAGTTGTGGCTTAAAAGTGTCAGGTGTAGGACTGGTAAGGAGGGTAGAGGGTGTTAACAGTTAAGAGAGTAGAAAATGAAGTAAAAGTATGGGGACTGATAGTGGGCAGTTAGGGATTGAGGGGCAGTTTATGGAGGGTGTGTACAGTGGCAGGACCAGAAAGTTTTTAGGTGTTCTCTAGCAGCTACTTTGAATTGTTCAGTTTGATTTAGTGATTTAATTTGTAATGGAAGCTTGTTCCATTTGATGATAGGATGGTAGCTATAGAGGTTGCATCCAATTTTAGTCTTGGGTTTATAGACAAGTAGTAGGTCTTGGTCAGAGCTGTAGAGTGATCTAATTAGTGGGATATAAGAGGTGATATTTTTGGACAGTAGAAAGGTTGGTATAGGATAGAGTGTGTAATCTGAAACTGAGAGAGGAGAAGCAGGTGAGGTTGTTCAAGCCAGTTTAAGTGAGACACAGTGATGGGTTTTGTAAGTGTGTTGTGCTGAGAATCTAGCTACTTTGTTAGAGGTTGAGTCTAGTTTAGCTAGGAGTGTGGCTTTAAGGTTTGTGAGAATTTGGGATCCGTACAGTAGCCTGGGTAGGAGGTAGGTATTAGAGAGGATTACTTTAGATTTGGAAGTGAGAAACTTTGTTTCTGTATAGAAGGCCTAGTTTCTGATGGATCTTCTTGATACAGTTGTTGATGTGCAAGTCAAATTTAAGTTGAGTATCTATAGTGACACCTAAGAGTTTGGTACTAGGTTCTGCTACTATTGGAGTGTTATTTAGAGACAGTATAGAGAGGGTAGATTTAAGATGGTTAAGATTTTTCGGGAGAAAGAGCAAGAGTTTTTTTTTTTCGGGTTCAGGATTAGTTGGTTATTGGTGAGCCAGGTTTCCACTGATGTAAAGGCAGCCTGTGTAGCAGAGAGGAGATTGGAGGGAGAGTTAGAGATAGTGATCACTATAGAATTATCTGCATATTGTACAAGGGATGACTGAGGGCATGAAGTGTAAAGTAGATTGGTAAAAATATTAAATAGTAATGGGCCCAGTATAGATCCTTGGGAAATGTCTGTTTTTGCAGGGAGAGAAGGGGAAAGTGCAGAGGCATCTCACTGATTGTAGTTGATCAGTGAGATAGCTGGAATACCATGTAACAGTAGCGGAGGAGAAGTTTAGGTTAGCCAGTTTAGTCAGGAGTAGTGAGTGTGAGATGGTGTCAAAGACTTTTGACAGGTCAAGAAATAAGCAGGAGACAAGTTTGTTATCTTCTTGCCAGGGAAATAGTGTTGGTAAAGGAGGTAAGGGCAGTGGTGATACTGTGTTTAGGGTAGGAATCCATGTTGAGTGGGAGTGAGCAGATTTTCCTGTAATATGTGTTGCAGAGTTTGCTTGTATATGCATTTTTCACGTACTTTAGAGAGAGGTGACAGAATGGCTATAGGTCTGAAGTTAGAGATTTCTTGGGAGGGTTTCACTTCAGAATCCTGAAATATCACAATCCTGAATTTCAGAAAGTTTCATAATCTGGAAGCCCAAAATCCTGAAAATTCAAAATCCTGAAAACTCAAAATTCTGAATCCCAAAAGACGGAAATACACAGGATACATATGCTGACTATAGAGAACACAAACCAGATTACATTCCACCAAATAAAGGCATGGGGCAAGCCCCCCCCTGCACCCCCACAACCCCTGCTACTTAAGTATATCAACTCCAAGATTGCACTTCACTACACTATCATGAGTTATGTTGTAGTGTAACAAGTTAAAAGGGAATGTTACTAAGGTTACAACAGGCAGTCATGAACACATCTGATGATATGTTTGCCATTTTTTCTGTGGAGTGCAGTCTAAGAGTTGTACTGGAATATTGTCATTCCTTGTGTCCTGTATATTTTCAGTATTTTGTGATTCAGGATTTTGAGTTTTCAGGATTGTGGGTTCTGGATTATGAAGTTCATGATTGTGATATATCAGGATTCTATAGTAAAACCCTTGGGAGGTACCTCCTTTGTGGATAGCTAGAGTGTAAAATTCTTTCCAGATAGATGGAACTTTTGACTGAGAGAGAGAGAGAGAGAGAGAGCAGTTAAACAAACTGGATACAGGGAAAGCAAGATCATCAGCTGCTTGCTGAAGGACGTAGGGAGGAATGCTAGCTGAAGTAGAGAAAAGTTGTAATTTGGAGAGTAGAGATTTGCTATAAGTATTGGATATAGGTCTGAGGAAGAAAGTATTGTAGGAGTTAGAGGTATGAGATGGGACAGAGGTGATAGAATTATTAGTTGAAGAGGGGTTGGTGTTAATTATCTTGGATATGGATTCAATAAATAAGGTGTTAAAGATGGAGGCAGTTTCTTCAGGTGTCCTACTTGGAGAAAAAAAATAAATCTATTGGTGGAAGCCTGAAATGTCTACCCTGGAGCCTTGACCACACATGGGGAATGTATGTGAAAAAGTTCTGGTCTTGTTAATTATTGTCTCTGTCCCTCAGTCTATGACTTCATGGTTCCCATCGTACATCACCCAACATTTTCCCCCAAGCACCCTCTGCTCTGTACCACCCTACTATCCTTTTTTCATCAGCCTAATACCTCTTTCTTCTTTAGTTTGTAACCTTTGTAAACATTTAGTATATTGTCCTTGACAATAATATCCTTCTTGTTCCAGCTTTATTATCCCTCTACATTGGTCAGATTAGTCACTTAATAGATCCCTCTTTCTCCCCTTTCTAACTACTCTATTTGCCCTGCTACCTGTTTACACTCACATAAAGTTATTGTTTCCTCTGGAAATTCTGCTAACAAGCCCCTTCTATCCTCTCTCCTCCGCTATACAAGCTGTATTGCAACCATAACTTACTGATTGTTTTTTCTACTGTCAGGGCTGTGGCCAACTCACTCCATTCTCTCTATGTTCGGGCTCACTCTACTCCCCTACCCCATTCCCACCCACCCCCGTTTCAGTTATATTTATACCTATCAGCCCCACCCGCATACCTAACAATCACAACCCACACCTCAATTTAATTAACCCAAACAGCTGAATATACTATAAATCATCCATACTCTACAACACTACTACTTAAGCAGATTAACCACACTCCTACTGCCCCTTACACTAACTGCTGCACTTCCAATCTGTCTCCATACTCACACACTAACCTTTACACACACATTCTAGCCTCAATATACATAACATACTTATCCCACTCCACAGGTTAAAACTCGTATTACCCTCTTACACTGCTTCCCCTTACCATGACTCACTTTTAAATAGCACTCTTCCAAACCGTTACTAGTTCTATCCTGCTACTCTTGTACTCCCTTACCTCTTACCATAATCTTCTATACACAACAGTCCCCCTCCATGCCAAACCACACCACTCTCACACCTAAACACACCTTCAAACTACATCATAGCACCTACACTTTTTCTTTACCACCAACACGGACTGTCATCTAAATAGATTCCATCCTCTAAGAAACTTTTCCTACACCTCTCAAAGGCAAGACAAACTACTAAATAAACTTACCAAACTCTTCCTACACATACTTAAACAGTTATACCAATCTGGGGACATACACCCCAATCCTAGTCTCATGCCACCACCCATCATAGCAAGCAGCCCAAATTCTATCAACCTAGGACCACTACACAAAAAAAGTCTTCTCTACTCCTCCTTAACATGAATGTAAGGAATATTGCAAATAAAGTTCAAGACCTGTATGCCCTACTTTCCCTATACTACCCGATATGGTAATATTAACCGAAACCTTGCTAAAACCCAACAATAACAACAATGAAATAATAGCTCCTGGATATAATATTCTATGTAAGGACAGGTTAACAAGAAAGGATGGAGGAGTACAATCATCTTTAAAAAAAAACCCTAATATTGGCCCACTTAGACTTATCCAGTCCTGACTTTGACAACATTGAACTTATATTTGCCAATTAAAATTTAACCCCAAAAAGCACATTGACATCATAGGCAGTTATATTCCACTAGGAAAAAACATTCCCACTATGGAATATTTAATTAATTGGATCTCTAAGTCCTTCCCACAAGAAAGAATCTTGATGTGGGACTTCAATATTGACTGGGTTGACTGTTCAAAATCCATCAATCCATATTAACCTCCATGGGTTTACTCAACTCATCACATCCCCTACAAGGACTGACGCATCTTCAAACGACAGTCAGTTCTAGACTGGATTTTGGTTAGCAACCCCTCCTTAGCATCTCAAATAGGCTGTCTTCCTGACAGCCTAAGTGACCATAATTCAACCTTTGTTCTTAGGACCCATACTCACCAATCAATTCAAACCACCTTCTGCTTAATTAGAAGCAAAAAAAAACTTCAACCCAAACAGCTTCATCTCCACACCAAATAGTTGCAACTGGGATTCACTAAAACAGCTAGAAGATGCAGTAAACTCCTTCAACACCTCCTTTCAAGACATACTAAACTACAATGCACCCCCTAGAACTATTAGAATTAAATTCAAGTATGCACCCTGGCTAACTAAAGAAAGTAGATCCCTACTCAAGGCTAGAGACAAGGCGTGTGAACAATTTCACAAAAACAAAACCCAAACACAAGACAAACCTACCTAGAACTATGTAACAAGGCAAAAAAGCTAGTGAGATCAGACAAAATCAACTACTACCACAATACCCAGAATAAATACACAAAGCACTCTCAAAACGTCTGGGCCACAGTTAATAACACCCTTCATCCAGGTAAATCAGCTACCCCTAACTCAACAACATCTAACAATTCTGACAATATAGCAACCCAATTCAACAAATACATCATGGAAACTATTCAAGCCCTGGCAAGCTCTCAAGGCATTGTCAACAATTCTACCCCTTTACCCCCTAGCACAGCATCAACCTTCAAAATAACCCCCCCAATTTAGCTTACACCCAGTATCTGTTCAATCCATAAAAAAATTACTTCAAAAACTGTAATCAACCACTCTAGCCACAGATAACCTTCCAGCTGACTTTCTACAAATCGCAGCTGAAGCAATAGCCTATCCAATAGCCATACTTATTAACTGGTCAATATCTGAGAGTCATGTCCCTACTATTTGGAAAACCTCTCATATGCTACCACTACACAATGGAAGTAATTACACAGAACTTGCAAGTTATCGCCCAATTGCCATCCTAACTCCCTTACCCGAGATACTAGAAAGAATAGTGCACACTCAACTAATTAACTACCTTCACACACACAAACTACTATCACACACCCAACATGGCTTTTGTTCCTTTCATAGCAGCACTACTGCACTAATGTCCTTCACCAATACAGCTAATCACCATAGAAACAATGAACAATATGGATCTAGTATATTCTTGGACCTATACAAAGCATTTGATATGGTAAATCATAATAAACTCATCAATATTATCTCTACCCTAAACTTTAGTAATTCCTCTATCTCATGGTTCAAAAGCTACCTGACAGGATGATGGCACGCCGTCCAATGGCAGAACCACCTCTGCCCTCTCCTCCCTGTTGCCTTAGGGGTTCCACAAGGCTCGATCCTTGGACCTCTACTTTGCTCTGTATTCACCAACCAGCTCAGCACCTCCACACCACATGCCTCTGTAGTACAATACGCAGACGACTCCACCCTAATATGAGCACCTCCCACACTACAAGCTCAATACCATAAGATTACTTTCTGTTTGTCAAAATATGCCTCACTAACTCCCAACTCATTCTGAACCGCAACAAAACTAAGATCCTGCTCCTTAGCCCAACTAGCTCCCCACCGGCTTCCCTGTCGTTCACTATCTTGTCCAAAAATAAAATTATGATTACCCCAATAACACAAACAAAACTGCTTGGAGTAGAAACTGACAATAATTTGAAATTTTATATTCACATTGAACCAGGCTTGATTATTCTGGTCTTCCTGTACAGTTATAGAAACTGTAACAGCTCTATAAATAGAGACTAATGCGTGTTTCTGATTTTTCACACGAAGCAATTAGACCAGTTATACATGTCAGAGTCTGTTTTCATATTTGGTATATATTATGTTTATTTATTTGAAGTAGTTT